>NW_009928690.1:35196-35423 GCF_000696875.1 Nestor notabilis
CTGCAGCACTCTGTTCTGTTTCCCTTTACACCTTAACTCCTTGCTCCCTGCCATGTCTTTCCATGATGAGTTTTCATGCTTAATCTGAAAAGAAAACAACATTTCATTAGAAAGCTGTAACCAAAATGAATATTCTTTCTGGTTCTTGGGTACTGGAATATTTAAAGTTTTTCAGTTTAAACTGGTACTTTGCTGTTCATCTTTTCTTAACCCTCAGGATTTGTGTT
>NW_009928690.1:35433-45271 GCF_000696875.1 Nestor notabilis
TTCAGCAGGCCATGCTTTTCACAGCCTCAGTTTTGTGAGAACAAGTGTATCTGTCTTGCTGGAAAATACTTTCATTTTAAGATTTAAATATTTCAGCACATTATTTTCATGGCACAGGGTCCAATCCTTCCTCCTTTTAAGGGCTTTTGTCATAGTTGTCAGTCACTGGCAACAGAATCCATAATCTTTAATCAATCCCTCAAGCACCACTGTGTGGTGAGTAACTCAAATGGGCATATGATTTAGAAATAAGTAACTCAAGCAAATGTGATAAAGGAACTGCTGATCTCTAAATCTTTCTTGGCAAATGTACAAGTTTTAATTGAGAAGGGATGAACAGGAGCACATAAAATGCGAATTACTGTGAAAGTTCAATCTGAACTTCAAACCAAACTCAGTAGATTTTAATATTCCAAAAATATTTCTCATTTCCATACCCTTTTATATATTTTTCCCCTCCCTGTGGTATAAACCTTGCTGAGCTTTGGGACAGCAGAGAGGCAGTGTAAGTGCCCAGAAACTGGGAAATACAGGAATGAAAATTAGTTCAGCATTAGGATAGTGTTGAAGTGTTCGGCAAACAGAATAAGAATGTGGGTTTTGTGCTGACAGTTACATTTGAATGGCCAGAGTTAAAAAAAGAAGTATAATAACCCCTCCATACCTCACCTGATGCCCTATTTAATGAATGATTTAAATTTTTTCCTGAAAAGACAATTTCTAAAGCTAAGTTTCCTGTAGTATGGGTTTCACAAATATCACAGACATGCTGTGAAAAGAATATGCTAAGAGAGGAAGTTAATTTGTCTTCATTTTACAGAGAAGAAAACAAGGTACAGGGAGATTTAAAGCTAGAATTGACATTCTAATTTTGTATGTTCTTTTAAATGTCCAGAGTACTTGAAACTGTTGAAATTTTTGTTATGAAAATAGACTTCCCAGTGTCTTCAGGTGTACTTTTTTGCATGGTCAGTCAGCATTTCTGTAAGTCTGTATCTCAGCAGGGAGATGCACAGAATATTCAGTAATCAACTGTGAGAAGTTTAGTTTGCTTAAAACTAAGAGTTCCGGGACTGAGGAGGTAAAGATCAAATCAGTCAGGTCTTACAGTACCATATGTCAATCCTGTCTCTTGCAGTCCCAGAACTCATTTGATACAGACCTTTCCAAGCCCAAGGGTGCAGGCATCTCACAGACAGAAGACTACTTCAGTGGGTGACTCCCAGGAGAAGAGTATTTCCATCTTGTGCAGGGAAGATGTTTGGCTTCATCTGGAATAAGGAGGAAGTGCAGGAAAACTGAATGGTACCACATTAGAATTGTATGCGAGAGTGGGGAGAGTAGAAGTTGCAAGAAATTGAAGCAGAGATGCGTCCTGGAAATAGATTATCTGAGGTTTGATGGTATTTTGTATTGCAGTGAAAAGGGGCGTTTCAGCTAGTAAAGTGTAGCAGCCTTCTTGCTGCTTATCCTGTCATCTTCTAATCTTAGCTCTCAGAAGAAGCCAAGCCATTTTGGTTTTGTTCTATATAAATGTGAGGTGTGTTGTTAAAGGTCATGAGGTGAACACAAGTGTCCTGAGTTATAGTTCAGTGTTCTGTCTGATGGATCACAGCTGGAAACAATATACAGAAGATTTGTCGTCTATTTTCTAAACAGTATTTGGGCTGTTTTTTAAACTCTGATGAACCTTAATTGTAAAAGTCTTACTGCAGCCCATTAATCTGTGCTGATATTCCAGGCTTAATTATCAATTTGATATGGTGCTAGTAAATGACTGGAATAGTTTAAAAAGTATGAGGGTTTGCTGTATAATACACTCTGCTTTCTCTGTAAGTGAAGTAAGAGCAAATTATACAACAGACACTTATTTGGTGTACATGGACAGTTCCAGATCACAATTAATGTACTGTCCCACACATGCTTTTTGAGTAACAATCAGATTTAGTGCCCGAAATCATTAAAGAAGCATATTTTATTCAAAATTCAGATGAAGAGATAGATCAGCACTGTTACTTGCTTGGTTTGTTCTCTCATTCATTTGACTTTCAACACTGAAATGCACTAAATGAGGTAACGCAAAGAGAATAGTGCATTGTAGTTGCTGTCTTTGCATTGTCTAACTCTGTGCAGTCATACAGCAATGCTCTGATAGCCAAGAAATTCTGCAGTGTAACTCAAACATTGTAAATTGGTATGAGTTCAATGTTTCTCCTTATTGCCAGGCCTTTCAGAATTAATGCTAAAACATTTTGGCAAGAATTTCCATAGTAATTGGTGTATTGTGTTTCTGTTAAAGTGCAGTTTAGTAAAGTGTTTCTCTAAAAACACCTTCCGTCTATTTTGATGTGTACATGAATTTATTCTAGCACACATTAGGAAAAAATCTTGTCATCCAGCTCTATCTGAATGTATGCTTTGAGTTTGCAGTATCTGTCTGGAAAAAAATCCTGCTTCTTTTTGCATTTTCACTGTGCTTAATTCCCGTGTAGACATCCTTTAAAATGGTGCCTGGACTCTTCTGCAAAGTCATTTTGATCATCATCTTGACCTCCCTGGCAGCTTGTTTATCCAAATGAAGTAACCACAAGCACAGCCCATTCCCTGAAACTGGCTCATCTGGCAGACTCTGTGGGCAGTTCTAGCTGAGATTCCTCATTATCCTATGAGGAAAACCAACAGAACTTGGCTGCTTGTAGTAGGTTGTTTTACACCTTTTACACCAGATTGATTGGATCTAACTGCTGTCAATGCAACCACGAATTTTACTGCTGCCCATGCATCAGGTTTGAACAAAGGGATTGCAATATCTGCAGTGTCCTGCTACAAGCATGTGCAATGAAAGTGTTGCCCAGAAGCCTTCCTGCTTGACTTCATTCTCGGAGAATAGCCTCAAATACATTAGCAGTGCTTGCTGGAGTCTTCAGCCCAGATCCGTTCCAGTGGGACCAGGTTTCTGCTCTCGGATGTCTGAGGAAAGCAGCACCTGGATGGCTGTGGAGAAGCCTGACGCAAGCCTTTTGTGACATGTGCTCTGCTGGATGGCAGCCTGGCCTCTCTACCCATCCTGGAGCAGCTGCTGATCCTGCTGGGCTGCCACCTGCTCCATTCCTCTTCTGCTGCTCTCATGAGGTGTTCAAGGGATTGGTGTTTCATTCCCTTCCAAGCTCTGCTGATTTGCAGGAGATTCTTATATGTAAGCAAGTATTTAACCACATAAAGTGGGTAGTTAAAATTGGTTCCCCTCTTTTTCTTTTTTTTTCCCCCTCCCTATTCTTTGATAAATAAGTTAAAGCAACAGAAATATTTGTGTCAATTTTCCCTTCAAGACTAGGTCTTCATAATATGGAGGAACTGACTCCACACATTTCTTAAGCTTGCTGGCTGGAAACACTAGATCTAGTCTTGATGCCACAGAGAAAATGTCTTAATTCCTTAATGAGTATGTGTTGCTGAAAGTGTAGGATCTACCATCTTGTATAATTATCTTTTCACTCGCAATTTCAGCAGCAAGATCTTTTGCTTTTGTTTCAGGGAGGAGTAGGGGGGTGGGATGACGAGTGGTGATGGTGGCTTCTTACCTTCCCATGATCCTGCAGCTCTTAACATTGCTCCTAAATCCACAAAGCTAACAACACTAATAGAAGATTTATCCCATATGGGGACATGGTTGCTTTTAACTCCAGTCCCAGCTGTTCTACCCTGAATCTCATCTTCTTGCCAGGAGCACTACTTGCATACTGGTTTAGTGCAATGGTGTAATAGAGTGGATCCTTCTGCCTTAATTTTTCTCTTTTTTTTAAATTTTTTTTTTCTTCCTTGGTTTCTTGTATCTACTTTAGCTGGATAGTTTTATCTTCTGACTTTTTAATAGCAAGAAGGGCTATTTTTAAAGGGTAATCCATAACATGCAGAAGCAATTGCCTCCAATTTGTAATTTAAGCAGAATTTGCTCCATTGCTTTATGTCATATGTGAATGGATCTAACACATCATAGAACCATCATGTATGTGTAATTGAAACATAACTTGATCAGAAGAGCACTATTAAGTTTTGCATTCCACTTAGGTTTTGGAAAGAGATCACAGCAGTAGTAGAATTGCAGTTTCAAAAGCTAAATGGAAGTTATTCAGCCACTTTGTGTATTTCAATAAAGAGACAACATAAACATCCATGGTTACAGTCCTGCTTTCATTTTCATTAGCTGCCACATGAGATCTCTTTTGTGTTAACCAAATGTAATTCTTTTCTGCCCTACTTGAAATAGCTTCTTGCAAGTTTTGTGTATTTAGGGCAGAGATTACTTCTTACAGCTCTAATTTACAGCTTTTAAGAAGAATTCAGCTGCAACAGATGCTACCTTGTTGGTTCTTCAGATAGCATGATAAATTGAATTTTATGACAAAAATAGTCATGTATTTATAAAATTCATGCTGTTTCCCAGACATTTTTAAAGTTCAGTTTATTCTGAATTGTCTTATAATCAAAACTAAACACTCATCCTGCCCATTTGAACACTTGTCTGTCAGCAGGGCAAATTGAAAAAAATTGAAATGTTCATAACATAATGTGAAATCCTTTTGCTGTTTTCATTCTTAATAATAATTCATTAATATATTGTAGCTTCATTCCTTCCTGAACAAACTTTTGCTTTTCCAGAAGTACTTACACTACTCGTATAATGACAAGAGGGCCATTCAGTTAGAAAATGTGATCTTTCTGACTGTAGCATCAGCAAAGGACCGAATTTTGCTGGCCACCCAAATGTCAGATTTCTGTTGTATGTTGTCTGGATTTTATTCGTCAAGTAGTATTGGAATGGTGCAACATCTCACTCCAGGGTTTTTAGTCTCAAGACAATATGTGTATGTACACACAGTGATTAAGTCTTCAAGAGCAATGGCAGAGAATACTGAACACCATAATCAGTTAAGCTTCAGCAGCAGTGGTAAAGTAGGAATATCCTACTTTACTCTGGATGGTGTTGAGAACCTGATTAAGAATTCCATCCTAGATTACCACACTGCAGTCATAACTCAAATTTCAGATCCTTAATGTGCTCATGAGTTAGATCTAAAATATTGTACTGGGTTTGCATGGCAAGGTTTTGGTAGCAGGGGGGCTACAGGGGTGGCTTCTGTGAGAAGCTGCCAGAAGGCTCCCCCATGTCCGATGGAGCCAATGCCAGCCGGCTACAAGATGGACCCACCACAGGCCAAGGCTGAGCCCATCAGTGATGGTGGCAGCACCTCTGGGGTAACAGTTAAGAAGGGGAGGAAGTTACTGCACAGGAACAACTGCAACAGAGAGAGGAGTGAGAACATGTGAGAGAAGCAGCTCTGCAGACACCAAGGTCAGTGCAGCAGGAGGGCAGGAGGTGCTCCAGGTGCCAGAGCAGAGATTCCCCTGCAGCCCGTGGTGCAGACCATGGTGAGGCAGGATATGCCCCTGTAGCCCATGGAGGTCCATGGTGGAGCAGATATCCACCTGCAGCCCAGGGAGGACCCCACACTGGAGAAGGGAGATGTCCAAAGGAGGCTGTGACCTTGTGGGAAGCCTGTGCTGGAGCAGGCTCCTGGCAGGACCTGTGGCCCCATGGAGAGAGGAGCCTATAGTGGAGTGAGGAAACCGCACTGGAGCAGGTTTGCTGCAGGACTTGTGACCCTGTGGAAGGGAACCCCACTGGAGCAGTTCATGAAGCACTGCAGCCCATGGGAAGGGATAACATTGGAGAAGTTGGTGGAGGACTGTTTCCTGTGGGAGAGCAGGGGAAGGGTGTGAGGAGTCCCTCCCCTAAGGAGGAAGGAGCAGCAGAGACAACATGTGATGAACTGACCACAACCCTCATTCCCTGTTGCCTTGTGCTGCTGCAAGGGGAGATGGTAGAGAATTTGGGAGTAAAGTTGAGCCTGGGAAGAAGGAAGGGGTGGGAGAAGGTATTTTTAAGATTTGTATTTATTTCTCATTATCCTGCTCTGATTTGATTGGTAATAAATTAAACTGATTTCCCCAAATTGAGTCTGTTTTGCCCATGGCAGTAATTTGTGAGTGATCTCTCCATGTCCTTGTCCTGACCCATGAGCCTTTTGTTTTTTTCTCTTCTCTATCCAGTTGAGGAGGGGAGTGATGGAGCAGCTTTGGTGGTCACCTGCTGTCTCCTAGGGTCAACCCAACACATACGGAGGCACCTGCCATTCTGTGAAGCTGCCAGCTACATGTTTCTACCTGGAAAACATCTTGAATTTGTTCTGAGCATTCCTGTGTCATTCCATGTTCATTATTTCTGAGTTACAGGAGTAAACAGCAACAAATTTTAAAGTGAAATGAAGCACATACTTTTGAAAATGGGCAGTGTACTAGCATTTTTTAGCAAAAGATCACAGTAGAGAAGTGCAGTGCTGTGACGAAAATGTAAATCTACCAATTCCAGTTTTATCTCAAATGAATGTTTACTTCACATTTCAGTTGCTCAACTTTCTGATTGACTGGCTGAAATGAATGATGTATATACAGCATATTGATGTGCACTATGTTTTAGAAAAGTTAGATTAGTTCCGTTACATGGCTGATGTTTAATTAAAATGCTACAAACTAGTTTTTTAGAAATTGCAAAATGAATTTCACAAAGATCTCTGCATACGCAAAGCTACATGTTATAGATACTGATTCAAACATGGCCTAGACAGGTGTCAATGCTATGGTTTGTACGTAATAGTATTAAGTAGTGAACATTTTGCAGGTAAAGTTGAGTAATTTCCTGTGTGTTTTGTTTTTATTTTAAATTCTAGAAACTCTTCACAGTTGACCTGTTCATTGATTTATTTGACTTCATTCTTGCTATCATTAACAAAAGACTTCGCTAATGCCTGTGTAGAAAACAAGCTCAGGTTTTGTACAGAAATTTAACCCTTTTTTTTCTTTATAATTTTTACATTCCTCTTTCCTCAGTCATTCCTTTCTCACAGCTTTTAGATCCCATATTGGAATTTAATGTACATGTCTTCTTCACAAGTTCAGTGAGACAGGAATATTTGATATGATTTAACTCCATCCTCCTTTCCCCTTCCCCCTCTTTTCTTTTTAATGCCACACCTGATGTAGCAGTACCTTACTGTTGTAAAGTCGTGTCTGCAGCAACCATTATGTCCATGTTGAAGATGCTGGATAGCTGCTTTTCAACATACAGTGGCAGAAGCTGTCTTAATCAGTTTTCAGGACTGCTTCTACAGCATTCTTCAGTAGCTAACTTAGTTTTGCACGTTAGATGTTTCATTTTTCTTCTGTTTTCTGAATGTTGGTGGCGTTTTTTTCTCATCCTTTTTTTTCCAGAGGCACTGTGGCCACTGAACATTGCTGCTCTCTGGATGAAAGCTCATCTGTGCTCAAAGTCCTTCATGATGTATTACTTCTGGCTATGCCTTTGTGTCCTGCCAGGAGCCTAATTGCTGCTCTTGAGAAGACCTAAACTTGGGCCTTTCTTCCTGAATGATTGATTAAGGTGGGTAGCTTGTCAGTGTTTTTTATCATTTTCGTTTTTTTAAAGAGCCTTCTGGTACCTTACTTGCTCACTTTCAGAGGCAGAAGCATCTAATTAAGTCTGCCAGAGAAATATGCTGAACTCATCTCTCCTGCCTGGTCCCCCATGCTGTGCTCTCATCTGGAACACAAGAGGGAAGGGCAGATAGAACTGAGCAGTCTAGGGAGTCCCCATAGCTGGCAAGTAGCAAGCACAATTTCTCTGCTCTTTTCTTCTTTTACATTTAATGTAGGCAGGGAATTGAGGATTTTGCTAAGGCTTGCTGTGACTTGGGAGGGCAGAGTGAAGAGGACTCGGAGAATAAATGAGGCTGAGGTTCAGTAAGAACTGACAGGTTGAAGTCTGGGGCGAAAAACCTCAGAGGAGTTTGGGGTGAGCACAAGGCAAGTGTGCAAATTGGAGTTTAGCAAGGACTTACAACATGGTTGTATCAGAAAGCATTTACATTACGTATATACGGAAAAAAGGCCTGATTTGGAGGTTGGGCAGTAAAAGGAAAGGATTATCAGGGACCTGATAGTATTTTGTCATTATTGGCAGTATTGAGATGGTGACAGGTAGATACTGTTCTGTCTGCTTGTCCTCTACAATATCTCTCTGTTTAGTATTCTGGCTGTGTGTAAACCCTTCGGATTGCTTTTCTTTAGAGGTACCATTGCCATGGGCCAGGTATCAATGCAGGATGCCTCACTGGTTTACATATTCTGCTTGTGTTCCCTACTTCAGTACATGAAAACTTTCATACATATTGGGGAAGTTATTATCTAAGAGTAATTTGATGCTACCTCTGTGTTTTCTCCCTCTTTAAAAACCTTGGCTTTACCAACCTTACTCTTCAACACCACTCTCTAGTCCCAGCTCAGCACTCTAAAGGGCTATATTCCTTTATGTGACAATGACCACGGACTTTAACCTGTACACCACTGTTACAAAATTGTCTCCTTCCCCCAGGCCTGCTACACCATATTTTTGACAAAATTACGGTTTCACTTGAGAATATGTGACTTGTGATGACCCAAACATTTTGGAAAACATTCCTTAAAACTTTTCTCTTTTCTCATTTTCCAGGCTTTAAAGTCTAACCTGGCACTTTTTGTCCAGAGAGATAAGCACTGTATGATTTTGGAACCTTCCGAATCACTTGGTTTCACACTTGCTTTTCTAGTATTTAGATGAGCATTTTAGCTATGTCAGATATAGTTTAAAAGTCTAGTCCTGTACAGTATGAGCATTATCTAAAAGTATTTTTGTAAAAAACCTGTATGAAATGCCTGTGCTCTTCCAGGTGCTCTTCCAGGTGCTCTTCACATCCTCAATATACATTTTATTTCTGCAAGTGGTTTGGGTAGTATCTTAGTACAGGACCTCATTACTACTACTTCTATTAAGCCACATTCATGATCGTTATTATAGAAGCAGAGGAGCATTATCTTCTCAGGCAAGAACTGAAGGCTTTTTTTTTTGGCACTAGCGTGGTTAACAGCTGATATTATTATTATGACATCAGTATTTCAACTTTTACCCTGACTTGGAGAGTTTAATGCTGGTTTTGTGGCTTTACCAGTTGCACATTCTAATTCCTCTTGAGCAACAGCCTCCTCACCCCTCACAATTTGTTCATCTTGTTTTCACTTGTATTGCATGTGTAATCTATGCCAGAAGCAGTAGTTGGAGATTTTATAGCTGTTGCTTAGCTGGTATAAATATCATCACTTGGTCTTAATTACTAAATTTTGGTAATTCTGCTCTAGTGTCAATGATTACACTATTTAAAATATGAAACAGTGTTGTTACAGCATTTTCTAATTTAAAAAGACATTTGACAGATTTTCTTGGCTTTGGAAAAATTAGTCTTTGCACCTAGACTTTCTAACTGGACTGCTCCTTGAATTACAGCAGAGCAGGCTATCTTGCAACTAGGATGATAAAAGATGCGGTTGCTCCTTTCAACGTTGGTTTGAGAAGTGGATGGCTCATGTGTGGAGCATATAATGGTTGGAAACGGAGCTGGTCCCATGTGAGCGCTGCCTTCTTGTCCCTGTCTGTGGTGGAAAGGGGTTAGAGGAAAACAGGTGCTACTACTGCCTAGTGCTGGGAAATGGCACTTTTGCCGCTCTAGAGCAGATGTCAGTAAAGAGATTCTCTGTATTGGAGATGATGCTTCTGCATTGCATTGTGTCGTGGTTTAAGCCCAGCTGGTAACTTGGAACCACGCAGCCGCTCGCTCACTCCCCACCTCTTCCTTCCTCCCCCCGCTCCCGGAGGGATGGGGAGGAGAATCGAAGGAATGGAACTCCCACC
>NW_009928690.1:45286-67347 GCF_000696875.1 Nestor notabilis
AAAAAAACCACTACTGCTACCAATAATAATGATAAGAGAAATAACAAGGGCAGAGGACACAACCGCTCACCACCTGCTGACCGATACCCAGCCCGACCCGAGCAGCGATCTGGGCCTTCCGGGTAACTCCCCCCAGTTTATATACTGGGCATGACGTGCTGTGGTATGGAATAGCCCTTTGGCCAGTTTGGGTCAGGTGTCCTGTCTCTGCTTCCTCCTGGCTTCCCCTCCTCCCTGGCAGAGCATGAGACTGAGAAAGTCCTTGGTCAGAGTAAACATTACTTAGCAACAACTAAAACCATCGGTGTTATCAGCATTGTTCCCAGACTGAAAGTCAAAAACACAGCTCTGCACCAGCTACTAAGAAGGAGAAAAAATGACTGCTGTAGCTGAACCCAGG
This sequence comes from Nestor notabilis, assembly GCF_000696875.1. NCBI lineage: Eukaryota > Metazoa > Chordata > Aves > Psittaciformes > Psittacidae > Nestor > Nestor notabilis. The sequence goes on from NW_009928690.1 coordinate 45,687, forward strand.
ACACATTGCCACAGTGAAAAGGTGTAAGCTGAGGCTGATCCTGTCACATCTTTGCTTAATAGTTTTCCTTCTTTCTTTTTGATTTTTCAGGAAAAGTTTTCTTCCTGCTGTTTTCTTCCATATATTTATACCACTTGAAAAAGCTGAGGACCAGATAAATTCCCTTCCTCCTTTTATCCAACACTTTCTCTGTGCTTTGGACAACTTTCTCCTATGCCTAGTAAGCCTTCTTCCTGTATACTTGCAGCTGCTCTTTGCATTTACTTGATGATATATGATTTAGCAGACATAACTTCTCCTGGACCTCCAGAACAGAAGGAAAGAGCACCCTGGGGTGCTGCCATACAACCATAAAGGAGGTGCAGGATGCTTGCAGCAAAGAGCAGAGATCGAGCGACTCCCTCCTGTTTCTAAGGAGAGTACAGGTGAAGCCAACACATTCTCATCCTTCTCATTTCCAAAAAAGCTTTAGAAAATGGTAGAAAGTGACAAATTTATGTCGATTTGGTGCAGCAAGGGTGGAAAATGAATTGCAGTTGATGAAGATCTTTTCGAACAGGAGATGGTGGGCAGGCTAACACCTCTGTGCACTTTTGCAGCTGAGGGCATGAGGAGTTTCATTCAACAGCTCAACCTTATGGATTCATCAAAATGCAATAGGATTTCCAAAGATTGGCCTCACTTTATGACTTACTGGAAGAAGAAGCTGCAGCTTCTGCTCACAGCAAGGTATAGCAGTTGCTCTGCTCGTGAACCAACTGATGTTCACATAAGGCAAGATCTTACAATATAGGAGATGAGGATGGTATCAAGTGGTTTGTTTTAACTTCCTTCTCAGCTCTTTTTCAGGAAGCTTCGAGTTAGTCTTTCTGACTAATAGAAATGTGGGTAAGATGCAGTTTGGTTACATCTGCTTAGTTTGAACCTGTTCAATGGAAAGACATGGCATAACCCGATTTCTTTTGAATGTATTTGCTATGTGTCTTGCTTTACCACATCTGGAATCTTCCTGTGGCTCCTGCTCAATGCTGAGAAGATACATCTAAGGATCATAGTACTACCTGTGTGCTTGCTTGTTCCACGCTCAAATGGCTGAAAAGTAGTGGTTTTGGTTTTTGAAAGCAGTTTTTATGCTTTTGAAAATCCTACACTGCTCTGCTCCTAGACAGCAAAAACCCAAGGGTGTTGACTTAATAGAACTGTCTCGTACCATGTTAGACTAAGTTTTGGTTTTCTAATGGCCTTGAGAGTTCTTTTTTCAGTTGCTTTGCTGCTGTAACCCACACTTTACAGAGAGCATCCCCATCTGTTGGAGAGGTGCAAAAGAAGACTTAGCCTCTAGCAGAGACCACCAGATGCATTTGGGCAGGATGCGAAGATGGATTAAGGCAGCCCTCACAAAGCCCAGATGGTCAACCTGCAGGGGACACGCAGGCATCTCCACCCATGATAGTGGTATCCACCAAGTGATGGGCTAAAGTGCCTCCTGGCCTCAGCAGTGCCCATACATCTCCACAGGCGGCTGCTCCCACACTTCCAGAGCCTGCTGGAGCAGGAAGCAGCAAGAGGTTCATCCCCCTGGCTCGCTTTTTCTACCAGTGCACAGCAGCCTAACCCTGGTGGCCACCAGTATGTTGCTTGTGCCTCTCCACCACATTTTGTAACCACGTAGGCTGGCGCACACCACCTTTGGAGCCATGCAGCCAGAAGCTCCTGGGGCTCATCTGCCTCTCTGCTGTCAGCCACAGTTTGCAATACCTGTGCTGGCAGCAGCCTCAACTCTGCCTCTTCCAAACCCACCCCAAAGCCAAAGCCCAACAGTCTCCAACTGCCCAACCTGCACTTGCAGCCCCAACACTGCAGATGCAGGCGATGGTGTCCCCGCATCTGCAGACCCCATACATCTCCCCAGGCACCTGCTCCTCCCCTTCCCAACCCCACTGGAGCAGCAGGCAGGGAGAGCTCCTGTCTGCTGGACTGATGTACAGTGCTGGTATGTTTACAAAGAGAAGAAGGAATTGGGAAGAGGAAAATTGGTCTTATTATTTTTGTACCATTTCTATGGTGAACATTTACAGTAAGTGGGCATGCCTGATCCACAGCCCACTGAAGTGAATAAATGCCTTTTACATTAGGGGGTGTGGGCAAAGCTCCTAGGAGAGGTGAAGATATATATTTAAAACAAAAAAGAAAAAAAGAGAAGGAACAAGAAGATTTGGAAACTCCATTACTTAATAGATAGATACTTCTGTGTCTTGAGCAGAAATGGTCTGTAAGACTGTCAGAAAGTGGTGCCCAAATAAATTGTCTTGATTGCCTCTCAGATATTTAGTGTTCTTTACCCTGCAAGAGGTTAATAGACTGAAAGATTTTTTTCTGAGCTTCCTCAGAGCTAAGAAATCCTTTGTGCCTGTACATGTGGGAAGATTCATATCATAATTATTTTTAGAAGCTTCTGAGGCTTTAATTTATTGCAAACACTTTTTTCTTTGAGTCTTTACTCATGTTGTAGGGGGTAAAGGGAGACACATTTACAGAAAAAAAGCAATATTCCCCCACCCCCATAGTGATACCCATTTAATAATATTTCTGTTTATATAAAATATTCATGTGCATGCTGCTCTGAGGGGTAGAAATGCACTGACTCCTTCATGAAAGATTTGAACTTTTGAAGTGTGTTTCTTCTATTAATCCTACATAGATTTCTTCCTTTAACGATTCTGAATCATATTCATTTTCTAATCACTTGTGTGCTACAGAAAATCTTGGAATTAAAATAGAGATTTTTATTTAGGGTCTACCATAAGGTTTTTTGTGGTTAAATTCATAGAGCGTATGTTCATATGAATTATGCTTGTGAAACTACATAATTCACTATTTTGCTAAATGTAATTCTGGTGAAACACCATAAAATACCGTAATTTTTTATGATTTAGACTTTAATCTTGTTTCCTTCAATTTATATTCAAGTCTCACCTTAAGATACTTCAGAATAATTGGATTGCAGCTATAAAAAGTACATTTTTCTAAGTATAATTCCTGTGCTTTTGTCATAACACATTACCTTTTTTATATAGCTAGGGTTTTCTTAAATTGCATTTTCTCTGTATTTCTTTTAAGAACAAATCTTACTCTCCTCTGTAGTACAGAGTAATCTTCCTGTGCTTTTCTGTGGTCTGAATTCTTAAATCACTCTCTTCTTTGAGAAGGACATAAAAAGCTTGGGCCTGGCTTAACAGATTCCAAGTCTGTTTCCGAGGAGAAGTTGTCACCTTCTGGTGTTGGTCAAGTTGGTCTGAATAAGAAGGTGTTTCAGCCCATTCAGCCATTAAATTAAAGGAAGGATATGCTAAACTAAATGAAAATACCATCAAGCCATAGGCTTCCTGTCTAGTAGTTATTTTTAGCAGGTAAATCAGAGGATTTTTTCATGGGACAGTGTAATTGTTCTGACTTAATGAATGGATTGCTTGGGGTTTGCATGAAAGATGTGTTAAAGGAAAACTAAAGTTAATGAGGTGAAATGAAGTATATAGATCTAGTTTGAATATCTAAGGTAGACAAAATTCTTGCTAAAATTTAAGTAGCATATTATTGGAAATCACTGTTGTGCTGATTTTGGACTGTTAAGATACAAGATATAATTAGTGTGGGTTTGGGGCAATGCTTTTTTGAGCGACAGGACTACTGTGCAGGGTTCTGGTGAGACTGTATTTGAGGATTTCAGGTGGTATCATCCAGCCGCAGTGTTGGCTCTTTCATCAGCCTCCATACTTAGTGTCACTGTTCAATGCTTTCCCTATTGCCAGATCCACAGCCTACACAGTTACTCTTCTTGAAGCTTTAAATCAGGCATTTTCTCTGATGTGCTTTCCCATCTTCCTTATTGATGCTTATATGAAAGTAGTTGATTAAACATACTTGGTTGACAGTAACAGTAGCTACTACATGTGTTGAATTCTGCTGTAAGTCCTGAAGCCTAATTTAAACATGTTCATTAAAGAAAGCAATAACCTTTGAAAGATTTGCAGGATTCTACAGCACCTAGTAGTAAACAGTGTTAGATATTAACTTGTTTCTTTGTATTATCAATACTCAAAGTTATGCAGTGAAACAAGAATTGATTGTCAATAAATTAATAGGTCAAGATGCTATCACAGTAAGTTAGCAGAGAGAAAGTGGCCTTTTATAAAGTGCTTATACATTTCTTAATAGCAGCCTCCCATCTATGATGCAGCTGTAGTAATAGTAATGAAAATCTACACATAGGATGACAGTAGGACAAAGATTTGCTGGATTGAGCAAGTGAAGTCATTCTTATGTGCAAGACAACACTGAGATCATTCACTAGACAATGTGCACACTTAGAGGTGAATCTTGGAAGATGCTGACGTTCCTCTCAGAGGTACTGTTGAGGTCCTTTCTGTTCTGTAAGACCCTGTAAGTTGATTTTTGGCTATGCTTTAAGCATACCCAAAGCAAGTCTTAAACTTGGTGTAAGCATTGCTTCCTGCAAGGGAAAGTGTTTGGTTGACGTGGTTACTGTAGTGACTCTAGTGCTCTTTCTTCTATATGCCACCTGTATTACAGGTATTCAGCAGAACCTTGTGCTGGCCAGTTAGATAATGATGAATTACAGTGCGTGAAAGTTGTTTCTTCTCAGTCACAAAGTCTATTTTAATATTTATTTTAAAATGGTTGCTCCAGTCTGGTTCTTGTATGCACATTGCTATGTGCGTATTATAAGGTCAGAGCATGCCTTCTAGGTAATAAATGCAGAGCAGGTAATCCTATGCTTCTATCCATGTGCATGTTCTTCATCAGAGGTGATCTCAGTGATTGCTTTCTTGGCTGCTACTGGCTGTCATAGAGCAAATTGGAGCTGTATTTTCTGACTTGTTATGGTCAGTTCAGAGCCTGTCACTCTTTCTTTTTTCTGTATGCATAACTTTACATTTATCAACAGTGAATTTAATCTGCCATGTTATTCTCCAATCTTTTAAGACATCTGTGAAGACAAAACCAATATAAGTGCATGCCCTTTACAGGGTTTATTTATGGGGTCCTTTTTTCATTATGCAATTTCACAGAAGTTATTTTCTTGAAAGTTTCTTCCATCTCAAGGCTCAGGAGACCTTCTGCCCCACCCCTCTTGAGGTTCTGTCTACAATTCCCTAACTTCAGTGTTAAATAATTAGTTTTGGAAGGCTGAGCAGAAAATAAAACTAAATTAATAGATGTATTTGAATGGTAGCTTAGTGCAGTTCCTCGTCTGCGATTAAAAAATTGTCTCAAGTGCTGGTCTTCCAAAGGTAATTATGAGCAAAAGGTTGAGTTCTCTTTTTTAATGAGTTCTGCCTGATGCAGAGAAGAAAATCTACTGTGGTGCGGAGTGTTTTCAATAGTGCTAATTAAACTGTTCCTCCCATTTATTGTAAGTCAAATTAGTTTGATCCAATTGAGAAATTAATGTTTTATAAGGGCAGCTGTTTAAGCCTTAACAAAATAGTTTCATGTCATCTTAAATAAGAGGATTTTTTTTTTTTAAATGAAGCAAGTACCAATCTGCACTGAATTGAAATGTAGCTCTTTTTAATTTTTATAACTATTGTAAGCAACACCATTTAGTAGCCTCTGCTACTCAAGTATGGTGATACCAGTTGTAACCCTAGATGTGTGGCATTTTTTCCTTTTTTTTTTTTTTCATGGAATTACTATTTTATTATTTTATTAGAAGGAAAATGAAAAAATCAAGTGTTATTGCTGTTCTTTAATAACTCAGAGGCATAACTTGTTTTTATGTACTTGCCTGAAAGTAATGAAAGCTTTATTGTCCAAACTGCAGGAGATGGCTTATTAAACTAAGCATCACCCTGTAAACTCTAGAATGTTTAGGACCAGAAGTTAAAATTCTGAGCAGGGTTAGATTTTTTGGAGGCAGTTAGTAGTATGCCACTTATTGAATTTCATTGGTGTGATGGGACTCTACAGCATGAAGTATATTTCTGTTATAGCTATGGAAATATCAGTGAGTAAGTGGAGTGTTCATACGAATATTGTGGGCAAAATTTGTCATTACTACTACTCAGACCTGCCCAGGTATATTGGATTCAGGTAGAGATACTGCAGTACTTTCTAGGGTGCACCATCCTGTTCTGGATGTTCTGCTTTGGAAGGTCATTAAGTGATGAGGCTGTATGACTGCATATGCACATCTTTAGAACTGGTTCACCTCTGCTCAGCATCACTGGAGAAAAGTCCTCTGGTGAGGTAAAGTGGGGGAATCCTGCCCTACCTGTTCACTTGTGGGGTTGACCCCCTGGGTGTGCTCAGTGTTTGGGTACAATCTGGGCCTGAGGGGGGGTGCCACTGGGGTTCTCTGTCAATCCTGTTGGGACTTGCACATCACCCCACCTTCTATTTGGCAAGAGCAGGATGTGGGCTGTTCTGGGCATGCCCACCAAGCTCCAACCAGCTGGAACTGCAGGGTTGATCAGCAGCTGAGAGAAGCTTCTGAAGATCCCTGTGGCTTGTGAGTGCTAAAGTTTGCGGTATATCTGTGTTACAGCACCTGCAGTTGAGGTGAACAAGTTGAGCTAGCTAGAAGCTGCTTAGCTCAGGTACTGTCAATATTATAGCTGCAGTGGAAAAGCCACAGTGGAAACTGGTTGAAAACTCTACCCACCCACCAGCCTAAGGTTGTTTTTTCTTGTTGTGGCTGCATTGTCAGCAGTATCCAGACTCTGTATTTTGAATTCAAGAATGCCTACATAAGCTGTGGTTACAGTAGAGAATGCCAGGCATACTCATTGCTCCTTGCAGGAGCAGCAAAGTGTCACAATGAATGTATGCGGAAGAATAAAGAGCACCGTAGAACTAATTCTCAAGTAAAGACAAATCTCATATTCAGAAAATCATTAAAATTTTGTTTGGGAGTGATGCCTGACAGTCCATCCTTCTGCTTGAAGCAGGACTGTTAGTAAGTCTAGATCAAGTAACTGCAGTTTTGTCTAGCCAAAACCTGTAAGGATGGAGATTCCACTTATGTAAATAATATATTCCAGTGCTAAACTACCGTTCTAGTGAACAAATTTTTTTAATGTCCATCTATCTTCCTAAGTGCATCTACTCCCTGTTGCCCTTTGTTTTGCCATTGGTCATATCGAGTTTGTCTCCATTGTCATTTTAGCTACCATTCAAGTAGCTGTAGGCTGTTATTAGATCACCCTCTTTGCCAGACTAAACAAGCCCAGTGCTCTCAATCTCTTCTGAAGGGTCAAGTGCTGACCATCTTTACAGTCTTCTACTGGACCTTCTTCAACTTTTTTGAATCTTTTGTGAACTGCAGAACCTCAGACTGAACACAGTTTTCCAAATACGGCCTCTTCAATGTAGTAACACCCTTGACCTGATGGTTGCACTTTTCTTAATGTAGCCTGGTATTGGCTTGCCACCTTTCCAGGGAGACTTTACCATGGCTCATATTCAGACTGGCATCCACCATGGCCCCAGGTCCTTTCAGCAGGGCTGTGACTCAAACAGCCATTTTCCAGCTGTGCTTCTGCATGAGGTTATTCTTCCCAGGCACAGAGCTTTGCAATTCTCCTTATTGAGCTTCAGGAAATTCCAGTTGGCCTAGTTTACAAGTTTCTCAAGACTGCTGTAAATTAAGACTCGACCACTTAGTGTATCAACTTTCCCTCCATTTAGTACTGTCCTCATTTTTTCTTGTAATAAAAACATAAAGTGAAAATATTCCTCATGACCCAGGTTGATGATGAAGATGAGGAATTATGTCAGCCCCAGAAGCAACTCTGATTTTCTTTCTGTTATTGACTGACAACTGGACATTGAGCCATTGGTTACTATGAGCCCAGTGTCCAGCCAATTTTCAATGTATCTAACAGTCCAGTCAGCCCATAGTGTCTCAGGTTCCAAATCAGTGTTGTGGGAGGTTATGTCAAAAGCCTTATGAAAGCCAAGGTGTATCATATCCATTGCTCTTTCCTGGTCCATACAGCTAGTAATTTCATCATAGAAGGCAATCAGAATGGTCAAGCATGATTTGATAAATCCCTGCTGACTATTCCTGATTAACTTTTTGTCCTTCATGTTCTTGAGAATCAATTTCCTTCTATCTTAATATGAGTTGGTGAAGAATAGATATATTCTCTTTGAGACAAAGGCATATAAATGCAATGTTCTACTGGCAGTAGTGGAGGTATTTCATCTCCAGAGGAGAGAAGCAGGGATAACCTGCTTTATTGGTACAGATAACTTCTATTTTAATGAGGAAGAGAGATAATTCCATAAACACAAGAGATTTGTCTTTGTTTGGCTAAGGTAAGATTTTTTTCAGGACACCTGAGGAAACTTATCTACCCTGGAAAAGAGTCCCAGAAATATTATAAAGTCTATATTTGTAATTCACTTAGGAGATATTATAATATATGGTAGATCCAGAAGAATTCCTTGACATCTAAATTATAATTATAGTCCCTGAGTTATGAAAGTGAATGAGTAAATCTCCAGATCTTTAATAAAAACAATGATAACTTCCTCTATTTTGGATGAAATATTGGCTAGAGATTGTGAAATTAAAAGTTAATCAGTTCTTAAATAACTCATTTGGCATTTGACATGAGAAAGTGTAACCCCCTTTGAGGGAGAAATATACTGTCTGAATATCTAGCAAGTTAGAATTTTATTCTTTAGTATATTTAAAATTCATCTTCCCAAATAACTTTAGGGAAAGTCTTTAGTCCTGCCTCCATATTGTTTAATTAATTGCTTTCTTACTTTCTCCTATGTTTATGTTAAGGTGGGCAGAAACTTCAAAATCATTCAGGATACATGAAGACAACTGCACAAACGCATATCAAATCCTCGATAACATTTCAATTTCAACAAAATCTTGACCTACTCTGCTACTACAGCATCTGACAGTTCCAGCTTAGGGGTCCATGGCACTATTTCTGCTTGCTCTAGGAATGATTTGGTTCTCAACTTCAGCTTCATATGTTGCAGTTAGGTTTAAGTGAGTTGAAAGAAAATAAGGCCTCAAAAGTTTGCTTGGACACTCTAAATCAAAACTTGGAGAGACCAGATCCATTTTGTTTTCATAGGAAATATCTGTCTTTGCTTCAGTCATCTTCTGTCAGACTTGCACAGTCCTGGCACTTCACCAAGTTTGTGCTAGGATTGCTTAGTATATTTTTGCTGCGTTTCAGAGGAGAAGCTGGATTGGTGTCTGTGTCAGTAATTGCAAGTGAGGAAGTCACTGGGTGGCCTTCTGTTTTTATTTTTTTTTTTTAAGCAAGGGTATCTGGAGAGGAATGAACTTTAATAGTGGAGTGAGTGAAAAAACTGTCTGCATATGCTGCCTTTCCCGGGCAACCTATTCTAGCTTACCCAACTTGAGCAGAAGGAATGGACTAGACATCTTGAGAGGTCCCTTCCAAACTCGATACTTCTGTGATTCTGAGATTCAGCTGTATTTCCAATTTTGTCTGATCAAGGGGGTGTATTATGTACCATAGTCTGGAAAGGAATTGTAGGACTGTCTCATGATGGTACTTGCAAGAAGTCCAAAGCCTTGATGTAGAGAGATTTTGAGACCTTCTTTACCAGACAGGTAGTACAATCATGACATCATAGAATAGTTCAGTTTGGAAGGGACCTAAACAGGTCTTTAGTTCAACCTCGTGTTCAAAGTAGGTTCAACTAGGAGGTCAAAGCACATTACTTCTGTCTTGAAAATCTCCAAGGAAGGAGACTGCACAACCCTTCTGAGTAACCTGTTCCAATGCTTGTCTGTCCTCATGACGAAAAAAATCTTTCCTTTAGCAAGTCTCAGTCTTTTATTTCAATTCATGACGGCTGTTTCTCTTCTCATCACACATCACTATAAAGAACCTGGGTCCACTGTCTTTGTGTCCTCCATGTAGATACTAGATAGCTGCAACTAGGTTCCTATGAAGTCTTCTTGTCTCCAGGCTGAACAAGCCCGACTAGCTCAACTTCTGTTAATAGGGCAAATGCTCCACTCCTGACCATCTTAGTAGCACTGAACTCTGCTGAACTTGCTCTAATTTATCAAAGTTTGTCTTTACTGAGGGGGAAAAACTGGGTGCAGTATTTGAGATGTGATCTATATCAAGTGCTTTTATCTACTAGATATAATAATAGCTCTGGACAATACAACCTAGATACCAGGATAGACTTTTTTTTTATTTTGCTGCAAGGGCATACTAATGGCTGTCTACCTGAGGTCCTTTGAAGTACAGCTGTTCCCCAGCCAGTCACTCTCCTACGTGCATTGTTGCATTATTCCTTCCCAGGCACAGGACTTTGAATTTGTCTTTGTTGAAGTTCATAAAGTTCCTGCTGCCTTATTCCTCCAGTCTGTCTAGGTCCCTTTTAACAGAAGTCATGCTCTTGGGCATATCAGCTGTTTCTCCTAACTTGATGTTGTCTGCAAACCTGATGAAAGTGCATACAACCACTTTCTTCCAAGACACTGGAAAATATATTAGAAAGGACAGGTCCCAGGGTAGACCTCTGTGGTCTTTCACTTGTTACTAGCCTCTAAATACAGTATGATGTGAGCTATTTACTATCTTCTGAGACTGATTATCCAAGCAGCTTTTTCCCATCTAATTGCCTACCAATCTGGATCATAACATCATAACTTGCATACAAGAATATTGTGAGACAGTCAAGCATATTTCTGAAGTCAAAGGTAAATTACATACACTGCTCTTCCCTCATCCACAAATCTAGTAATTTTATCCTAGACAACAATCTACGCTTGATAGAGAGTGGCCTTGCAAGGGTGTTGGCCAGCTCTCTCCACACTCTTCAGGCACTGCTGGTAGATCTCCACGACCCCTTTCACTAGTCACAGAGGTATGGTAGACCTTGGTGAAGACTGAGGCAAAGATGGTTTTTGCTGCTCCCTGGCACAAGTCACCTTCCCAGCAGGGTCTTTTGGGGATCTATTCTTTATTTTTCTCTTCATTTACCAACCTTTTTGAAAAAGCTGTCTTCACTCATCAAATAAGAGCTAATTTAAGTATTCAGTATTAAACAGTAATTGGTCAGGTGTTTCACACAGGATTTTAATACATTACTCCAGAATACTCTGGTGTGTGCTTCTAAGTGCATTTGTTCTGCATATTGATTGTATCTATCAATTCTGATGCAGGAAAATATGGGACATTACCAAAGTTAATCAGGGACAAAGGACCAGTGTGACAAGGACACCAGTGCAGAGGAGTGGTAGGTTTAACTGTCTAGGTTTTTAATTTAAGAAATGCTGCAATACTCATTTCTGTATTGACTTCTCTTTCCCCCCCTCGCCCCCCTAAAATGCTCTGCAGAAATAACAGGAATGCATGGATGAGGGGAAATTGGATATCTTTATAAAAAATCTGGGGTTTTGTTTCTTATGTTCAAGCTCTAATGCGTTAAAATTCAAAGTGGCAAAAATTTCAAATGCACCATCCTTCGCATATAGCCTAATACATTGCAGTGTGTAAGATTACAGTTTCCCTCATCAGGACATACTGATTAAAAGTTAGTAAAGGAGTTGGGGGGATCTTTTCAGAGTTAGTAATCTGAAACCTTTTTTATGAACGGGATATTTTTCTTGTCCTTCAAATGGTGCTTATTATCTGTATTTGTATTGTAGGTTTCCTGGACAACTCTGGTTTTGTTCTGTAGTACATAAAGAGAGTGTTTATTTCCTATCTTTCAGTGTGCACAATACACACATGAAGGCAGATCAAGTATTATGACATTTCAGTTACTCTTAATTTCCTCATTAGACATTTTTTGCAGATGATGGTTTTGATCGTCTATCCTATTGTTGCCTTTCTCTTTAGAACCTTTTGAGCTTTGACTTTGAAAGTGCCTGTGACCCCCGTGCTATGACCACTATGCACCAGTCATGCCCTTCTGATGGCAGTGCTTAACAGGAGGTGGAATAAAGACAAGCTTTAAAATGCTCAATAGGATATATTCATTGCACCATCCTTGAACGCCAAATACTCTACACTCAGCTAGGTTGTTGCATGCAAACAGATAACAGATTTTTCTCACTGGGAACTTCATCTGGGCCTGTTAATGTGCAATGTTCAGTGACGTGTTGCTCTTCTTTTTGTGGGTGTCCATGTGCACAAATCAGTTCAGGAACACATTTGAGCTCTACTCAACATCTTGAGACAGAGGTTTTCTTCTTTCCTTCTCATGCTGCCCTGGGACTTGGCCTGTCAGTAAGCCTGATTTTGTTCTATGGAAATAAAACAGAAAAAACCCCACGAGGTACTGAAATCTTACACAGCTTCAGAATAAGCCTTTCTAACTAGAAGTCGGCTCCTGAAGAAGGATGAACTGATTCTCAAAGGCACAATGTCCCTGCAGTTTCTGTTCATTTCAGCAGTATTTGTGGGTGCTCAGCAGTTCTGCTTGCTGTCCGTACATGCATGGGCTTGATCACAGTCAGCTGCATAATGAGACAAGCTATAAGGAAAAAAAAAAAAATCCCTAAAGCCTACCCTTACCTTCATTTCCTCTTTCAATACAGGTGATGAAAGGCCTGGATTAACTAATGAAGAAGCTGCAGAACACTCAAGAGCCTGTCTTTATTAATTTGTTTTAGAACAATTAGATGTAGCGCAGCTCATGGAGAATGACACTGAAGTGGGCAACTCCTAGGTAGCTAATTTTAATTTTTCACTAGGCACTCAAAATTATGCACATTATGTATCTTTCTTCACTGTATGCAGTGCATTGCATCAGAGACAGACTTCAATATGATGATTGCAAAAGTATCTCCAGTGCTTTTTCCACTTTTATTCATTAGGATCTCCCACTCCCAGCAAACAGCGCAACATTTTTCAAGGCTCTTCCTTTTCCTCTTCCCCTGTGGGTGAAGATGGATGCCTTCTGGGATCCCAGATGCCTTCTAAGTTCCTTCACCACACTTTGCTGATTTAGATATTGAAATGATGAAGTTCAGAAGCCTGATAACTTCCTTATTACTGGGGCAAAAGAAGTCATTAAAAATGTTTTTCTCTGCATAGCACTGAGATGTGGTCCCTGCTCTCACTGTGCTATCCCTTTTGTAGCTTATATCTGAATAAATATGATGAACATGCATCAGCTATGCATAAGAACCTCAGCCTATGCATAAATGCAAGTTGCTGAGTGCTCAGCATATGGTGTTTTGGTTTGTTTGTGGGTTTTTTATTATTTATATTTATTTTTATTTATTTATAACAACAAAATAAACTGGGAGTAAGAAGTTTCTGAGATGCCAGTCTGATTTCTGCTGGAAGATTCTGGTACCAGAGTGTAAGGTGTCCTTTCATTAGAGAGCAAAATTTTAGCAGCAGAAGTAATCAATATGCTATGGGTGAATAATGTATTAATTAATTTGGTGCTCGGGGAACAAAGTTTCCTTCCTAAGGCCCTTCAGCAGGGGACGTAGCTTTTCTCTAGAAAAGGTTTCTTCCAGCCCCAAAATGAAGTGTATTTTGTCAATTCTCTAATCAAGATTTGTTTACATTTTGTTCTTACACTATTTCCTGTGGGTTTTCCCTTTTTCCTTGTCAGTATGTGAATGTTTAGGGAAACCCATCTCCCTGTTTGAGATGTTTCCACCATTCTCTGCATGTAGTTCCAGTTTTCTGTCTGCTACTAATTAATTTTTTTAGTGGTTAGAGTTGCCTGGTAACAGATATTGTCTCCTTAAGCCTTTATCAGACTTGATGAATGATATTGAAAGTCTGTTTTTTGCTTCCTGCTTGGCTGGACAGGTTCTCTGCTATTTTTCACTTGATCACTCTAGATGACTCTTCCCAACCTAAAAGCTGGGATCTAGAATCATATATGTCTGACTGGACGCTGTATATGTGTCCTGATTCTAATTTTTTTTTGTTCATTTTCTCTTAGGTGTTGGGTTGACCCTGGCTGGAATCTAAGCTCCCACCTAGATGCTTGCTCACTAACCCCAGTGGGGTGAGGGAGAGAACTAGAAGGACAAAAGTGAGATAACTCGTGATAAAAACAGCTTAATAGATTAGGCAAAGCTGCAAGCACAAGGAAACCAAAATACAGAATTCACTCACTACTTCCCATTGGCAGGCAGATGTTTAGCCACTTCCTGGAAAGCAGGGTTCGTCACCCATAATGGTTTCTGGGGAAAGCAAATAGAGTAGCCTTGAATGTTCCCTCTTCCAGCTCTTTTACCTGAGCTTTTATTGCTGAGCACTTGATTATATGTTATGGAGTATCTCCCTAGCAAGTTCAGGTGAGCTGTCCTGGCTGTGCTGCCTCCCAACTTCTTTCTCACCCCCAGCCTGGAAAAAACCCAACAAAACAAAACCTTGACTCTATACAAGCAGTACTCAGTGACAGCCAAAACACTGGTGTGTTATCAATGCTGTTTTAGTTTTTAGTCACAAATTCACAAATTGAAAACACACCACCATATGGATCGTTATGAAGAAAATTAACTCCATCCCAGCCAGACCTAGTATATCTTATTAAACTCATGATTCAAACAGTATGTGCAGACTGATTTAATTAAGATATTCTTGATCTGATCCATAATCATTAATTATTCAAATTAAAACTAATATTTTTTTATAATATGTGTATTTTTTTGCAGTAAATGATTGATAAATGGTAATTTGTTGGATTTATGTTTCAGAACTTCTGTGAAAAAAACAGGTCTAAATATTAGTGTTTCCTTCTTCATTGACTGAGTTGTGTTTAGCTCTGATCAAGGACTCCTTTTTCTGAACTAGAGCACTCTACAACTGTTGTCTTGCTTCTCTTGTTTATGTGCACTGGGAGCAAATCCACTGAAACTAATGTCAGTTTACTAGTTCATACATGGTGTAAAATAGATGTGGACCAAACTTCTTCTGCTGTCATCACAGGTCATGCCAGCTATAGTTTTTTAGGCCTTGAAGAAGAAGAAATGGCTTTCAAAACTAGACTCTTGGTAAAGAAACCTCTTTGCTAAATTTAAAGTAACGAAGCCTAGTTCTGGAAAGAGGCTTATTTAGTATTTCTTTAATTCAAAGATCTTCAGCAGGTGAAATAGAGGAAGAGAACATAGACCAAAAGGATTTATTAGGGAAAAGAGTAAAACCTGAGTTTGAGGAGAAAGTAAAATACCATACTTTTAATTAAGATATTAGTTTCATTGTAATTTCTCCTGCATATAATTCATGTATAGTTCTGACTTTTTTATGTTCCCTTAATTTAGAGATACATGTTATGCTTTCATGGCTGTGTTTTTAGGGTTTGGGATTAGAAAGATCCATTCCCTGAAGCAGGATTAGTATTAGCCTTAATGGAATACCTGGCAGTGCTCTCTGTGAGCAGATGGCTTTCAGATGTTTTGCTTTTTAGATGACAAGGTGGCTCAGAAATCAGAGAATCAAAAATGAAAGAACGGAGCATCTTTCTTACTATTTATCAAAGTGTCATCAACATTGTGAGAGAAAAATCTACTTCAGACCTGAGAGAAACGTAAGATATTTTTAAAATGAAACAGTAAAATTTTAGCTTTTTCCTGTAAATGATATCGAGTATTCCTAAAGTGACTGCTAGCTTAGCAAAACTTGGGAAGACCTGGCAGGCTTGGCCAGTAAGGAAGTAAGGAGTAAGGAAGGAAAGGAGATTAAGCCAGTTGTTACTTTGGTCTCCAGAGAAGTTGCCAGATCACCACTCAGCCTGTCACCATTGTGAAGCAGGGGATTTTTCTCATGCTTCAGAGTAAAATGAGAAGTGCATTTTTTGGTTCTCTGTTCTTTATGTAAGTGTTATTGTCTGAAACTTTGAATTTATTATGGATTTTTACTGGTGAACAGGGAAAGGAGCAGTACAGAGCCATGCAGTATAGATGGAGGCCTTTGAAGTGTGCTGGCCTCTGGTACTGACAGCTAACCAACAGGCTGAGGTTCCATTACATTTTCAATCTCTGGAGTATTTTGTAAAATCAAAGTTCTGTTTTGCATTTGTAGGTCATAATATATTGTTATTCTTGTTGGATAGTGAATAGGCAAGTAGGGAGCACAAATGTTCTTAGATGGAGCTGTTTACTTTAGCCAAATGTCAGTCTAGAATGAATGGGCAAGGGAAGCAGGACAGAAGTTGTCAAGAGAGAAGGAAAAATGTGTGCCTGCATAAAAGAACTTTTTTTGGTTTTAGAGTATGTCTACCTCTACTTCCCTTCTGAAGAGTGAGAACCATGTAGAGGTGGGTGACTTGGCTTGTGTCACAGCCACAGTGAGCAGCACTGCAGCAGTCCAGCTGAGGAGTGTTTTACCACAAAAATTTCTTTCTCACATCTAGCCTGAATCTCCCCTCTTTTAGTTTAAAACTTGATCTTAGTTCACTTTGCATTGTATGAGAGCAGGTTTGGCTTTTGCATCTCAGCAAAACATTTAGTAACTGCTTAAAAAGTTAGAAGCTGTCCATAGTACTAGCCTTGAAGAACCGTAAGTGGGATAACCTAGTCACTGGAGGGCATGTTTGTAAGTATTATGAACTTAATCATAATAGTTCCTTTGTCTTTCCTTTCTGTAAGACAATGTATGATTTATGACTTTGTGCTTTATCAGGAACAACCTAGTGATATGATTTTAGCTTCAAAGACATATAAATGGGCTGGCATTTAGTTTAATGGTTTTCATTTTTTTTTTGTTGTTTTTCAGAGTGTTTTGTAACCAGTTGAATCTGGGCTTTTTTTGCTGCGAAGTGTGTTCGGTGTGGTGGAACCAGAGCTTTTTATTTTCTCAACCTTTTTATCTTTAGATGTTTGCCCTTAATGCTGCTTTACATCTGTTTTACCTTTCTTGGATTTAAAAAATAAATTAAAAAAAGTGCTGAGGAGGTGGGCAGGGGTGTGGAGCAATTTCTTAAGTGTCGTAGTTTTCCTAATGGTTAATTCTATGAAGCTTAGATGCACTGGGTATAGTACCTTACCATTCAAATGGGGCTATTTGTGGAGTAAAATACTTTTCAACCTGAAAGATAATACAGAACAGTACTTTGAGCTGATCAGCGAACATTGTTCTTTACAGTGTTACATTTGTTGGTACAAGTTAAATAGTATCTTTCTTTGTATCTTCAAGTACAAGAGCAAAATACAATGAAACACTTTACTGATGTTTTGATAGCTAAATCTTACAGTTCAGGGATTTGTTAGTCTCTGTTTCCTTACTTTTTCTCTATTTTTGATGTACTCATAACATGTAGCCTTGCCCTTTTTTTGTACAACTAGACAAAAAGCATCACAACACAGGTATCAGTTGTGATGCTGATGGCTGTTAAAATAAAGAGTTCAGTACCTCAAGACCTTTATATGCTTAATATAGATTAAATGAAAGCCAGCCCCGCACTTTTTTTACACATAAAACCACTTGTGACAGTAATTTATACCCTTAGAAATGTGTGGAGTGAGTGAACATGTAGGGTACAAAAGGATGGATTAGAATAGGCACTCTTGAATTTTCAAACTGTCAGGTGCAGAACAGAAATCCTTTCTCACGTGTTACACCAGATCCAGAGTTTAGAGCAAAAGCTGCATTTGGAGACTGTTGTTCATCTTTGCTTTCTGTAACACAAATGTGCTTCCTCTTTTGCTGACAAGGAGAGGGTCCTAATATGGCGTAGGTAACCTTAAAGCCTGTATTCTCCACGAGGTCAAGAGGATGTCTCACTGGTTTTATAATCTGATTTGGAAAAAGTCCATAAAATTAAAGCATGGAGAAGGGAATAGTTCCATTAGATGTCTTAAACATTTCTATCTGAAGAGATCCTAGTTACTTCACCTTCCATTGAAAGCCAGTGTCGCCAGTGTCACCAATGTCACTAACACAGAAGCCAGTCTTGGGAAAGGAGCTGAAAAGAAGATGTGTTACCCCTCTTTTTGTTCTACCAATGGTGTTTCACCAGTGTTTCACCATACCATTTTCTTCTAAGTTATGTCTGTGCTTTACACGTAAAGTATTTCTTTGCCACCAATGGCCTTTGCTCCACAAAAATAAAATATTTGGCCTGGCTTTTGAAGCTGCTTTATGCATAAGGGTAACTGTCCCTGTTATGTATATAAGGTAGAGCTGAGGCTCTAGTTTAACTCGGAACACAATGCACCCACTTTTTTTTTTGTAGGACAGGCAGAATATTTCATGTGTTTGAAGTCCACCAGTGCCTGTTGTATAATCTCCCAACAAATTAGGCAAGTTTCTTGTAAGTGATAAGGTAGTGATAAGATCCTTGGATGATCTATTTGGAGAAACAAGCAAGTAGTGTGAGGTTACAGTAACACATATGAAGCTTGGCTGTGGGATACTCTTGCTTAAGGTGAGCTCAACAGATGGTGACTGCCCAATTTGTAAACTCTTCTGGAGAGTCATAAATTATTCTGTGGGACAGAGACCAAGATTTCAGGAAGAGGAATGACCCTAAGGAGCAGAGCTGTGAGAAATAGACTGCAATCTCTTCCCTTGTTGGCTCACCTAGGATTGTGCATGTCAGTCTTATTTTGCCCAAGCCAGCTGCTGAAGCAGGGGTTAGGACCCAGTGCAGTAAATTGAAATATGAACAAACAAATAAATAAAATCTGAACATAAAATCAGAAAAATTCTTTGGTGATTGAAAGGATTTCTTGCAACCTTAAACAAGCTTTTTATTTTGTGTACTTGTAATAAAAGGAAGAATAGTATAGGGCCTCATGTCAGATACACGAGGCCAAGGAGAGGCCAGTAGCCTGCAGATACATCTAAACCACAGAATATCAGTCTGGCCTTCTTCCCGGGTAGATTGATATCCACACCTCCAGAGTGTTCTTACTCCTGGGCTAGCACATTCTGGGTGTGATGTTCTCTGCATCAAGACCTGCCCAGGTGCTCTTGGAGGTCCCTTTTTCACTGACCCCTTAAATAGCCATCAAATATGGTGTGTGGGAAAGACCAGCTCATTGCTTAGCCTCCTTCTGGAGGAAGGAGGCATGTAAGCACGGTTCTCTTCAGAGAGGAGAGAGAAAAGACACTACGTATCTTCCAGCCCTGCTGAATGCATGAAAAACTGAGGTACAGAGCAAAATGTGAGTGCTTGCCCTCCACAACTAGAATAGTGAAGAAATATTTTGAAAATTCTACACATTGGAAACATTAAAGAAAAAACCCAAGCCCTAAACAGGGGTGGAAAAAACCCTTAAGGTTACCTAATTTTACCTCTGTATTTAGAAAATTTGGAGGTTTTTTGTTACTTTTGGATGGGAGCATTTTTATTTTGGACAAAAATGTTTGGTTTTGGTGGGGTTTTTTTGTTTGTTTTTTAATATAGGCACATGATTCAGTAAAAAATTGTCCAAACATCATATGTAGAATGTTTTCAGTGAGATAAAATACTGATGTGCTATGCTGTTTTCTCAAAACTGGAATATCTATATAGGTTTTAACAAGATCCTGTACTTTTTTGATTGAGGTCTTTGGGTTAATGCTAGTTTCTGATTAGGAATCCAGATAGCTGAAATAGTGCTCTGTGAAATCTTTGGTGTTTTTTATGTTTCAACATAAAAAAAATTATGGTGTTTAAACATTGATAAGAAATGGAGTGGTTCCATTGGAGCAGGTGTTATTATGTAGTTTGTGGATCAAACGATGATTGATGTTGTTGGTATGTTTTTGAAGCAAATCCAAAAACCTGCATCCTTTTTCTGGTAGCATGTCTTAATAAACAACTTGCCTTTATTAGTACACCTTCCAGCACAGTTGGTCTCTATGCTGGCTGAGTACTTCAAATAAGAAAACAAATAGGAAATAACAAAATAGATTGGGGAACTATCCTCATGGTGTTTGTTAACTTAGCTAAATTGACCCACCATCACAAAAAATGCTCGAAGAGGAGAGAAACAGAATATTGTTTGACAGCTCAGTGCTGAAAATTCTGCCATTTATAGCTGAGGGATTTGAAGTGTTCACTAAAGAAGTAACCTGTTGTAGTTACAATTGTGCACAGCACAGTAAATTATGGTAAACCGATTGCATATCTAAGGCTGAAATTTCCAGTGGTGCATTACATGGGGCAGTTCTGCTTAGAGGATAGTTTTTATGGACACATTACTGATCCAGGTACACGAGTAGCCACAAAGCACCAACACGGAGGATTATATGCTCTCATAAAACATACGGAGGAGCAAAAGGAGGGGGATAGAGGCAGAAAAGGACCATTAGTTGTGCTGTACCGTTGGCAGAAAAACTATATTGATAGATGCATATGGGTCTCTTTTGCTCTGATGTGAGGAGCGATCAGCAGAATGTACTTTCTGTAAGTGTGTTTCTGTGGTGACAAGTCTCTTAACTTCATGAAAAAGGACCCAGAAGAGAGCCATGATTCAAAATGTTCTGGTGGCGATGTCCCTTCTCTCCCAGAAGCACCATCTTCAGCATCACTGCCTCTTTGTTCATGAGGCTATTAACCAGAGGAAAAATCAATACATAATTTACCTTTCTACATGGGGCAGAGTTCAAGAAAGTGAAAGAAACTGAAAATAGCTGAAGAAAAAGGCAATGCGTTTGGTATTGTGCTGGGAAAGAAAAACAGTTTTTGTAGGAGAATCTTTAATGCGCTTTTGTGCCTGTTGCATACGTGAAGCCTTATGTGAAGCTGGGTTTGTGTAGAGGTCCCAGGAAAAAAATCAGGAACTGATGTGCGCTACTAGGAATGGGGGGTGATCCAGAATATGGAAAGCAAGGACTCAGGTCTTCCTTTGCCTAAAAAGGCTTTAAAACTCACATTTCACTTTCCAAGAAAAAAATAGTTAAATCATCTTCAGAGATGCAAGATGGTAAGATGTTTTCAAATTCTATTGACATTATTTTAGTATGTCTAAATATTTCCTGAAATTCAACTAGAAGACAAGTTATTTTTTTCAAGGGAACATTTTGGCTGCTAGTTTAGAAAGTCATTCCTATTCACCATCTCCTTTTGATACCATTTAAACACTTACATAAACCGAACTACTTAAACATAGTTGATTCTATGATTCCATGCTCAGGAAAAGCTGATGGACAGCCATCTCAAAATATCCAACAGGCTCTAACTAAGGCACTCTTCAGGAAGCCATAGCATAAACCTTAAAAGCTGCTGTGGTTGGTCTGTGCAACCTTGAATGACATTTGTAGTGCTGAGCTGCAAGTGTTCATGGTTCTTTCTCAGACTCCCCTCTCAACTTTGTTCTCTTTGTTTGCTATGCAGTGGGACGTGGCAGGCCCTTTTGGGATCCTTATGGGACCCTTTTGGGATCCTTTTGGGACCAAGCACTTTCACTGATGTTCTGCAGACTCTTTGCATTTATGCTTTGGCCTGTTTGAAAGGTTTTCACCTTACCCTAAGGTCCACTGATGTACCAAAGTTGCTGTGCAGTAGAGCAGGTTATACACAAAGGGCTTATAGTGTGGACTTCTGATCAAAGGCTAAATTTCAGCCAGACAGGAAAGACTATTAATAGGTAAGTGCTGAAGGGATAAAATGGTTTTCAAAGATGGATTTCCCCCACCTCCTCTCCTTGCTGTTTCAGAAGCTTGAAACAAATTGTTTTATTTGTTTGTGGAGACCAGTAACGAGTGGTGTCCCT
>NW_009928691.1:0-216 GCF_000696875.1 Nestor notabilis
CTTGGCCGAGGAGCCGGGTGTGGGCTGAGGGGGCTGTGACGTGCTGCCGCCTTCAGGGGAGCAGAGCGCGGGGCGGCAGCCAGCCCCTCTAACCAGCAGTGCCGTGGCCCGAGCTGTGGGCGCCCTTAATAACGCCTCATGAATAACCGGTATGTAAGGAGGGAGAGGAAAGTCTCGGCTTTTTAAGCCGGCCCCCCCCCCCGGGGCCCCCCCCCG
>NW_009928691.1:239-11403 GCF_000696875.1 Nestor notabilis
CCTTCGGCGTTCACCGTGGTAGGGAGGACGAGCCGGCTTCACGTTCACACACACACACACACACACTCCCGCCGTGTGCTGCCTCCTGTCCTGAATGGTGTTCATGCGGGTTTAGCTGTCTGTGGGGTTTCTGCCCCCTCAGTGGTTGTGACAACCTGCCCAGAAGCCACCGCAGACGGCCGGGCAGACTCATCCGACTTGCTTTCTTGAGACTGGAAACAGAAACTGCACCTTCCAGTGCCTCTTTAAAAAGCACTTTTTCTTGTCCAAAAGTGAGAGATGTGTGGTTGGAAGGACTAGCTGTCATTTGTCCAAAGTCTAAATTTCTATAAGCTGCCTAATGATATATCCTCAACTGCAGCTCCAAAACGCCTGGGCCAAGGTAGGTCTCCATTTTCTTCAATTTTTTGTGGTAAAATATTTTAAGAGCTTCTTTGACAAACTTCCCTGTGAGAACTAAACCCCATTTAATCTCCCTCTGCATCTATTTTGCATTAAATACTGACTGTGGGCAGTTCAGTTGGAAAGATTACTTTATGTAGAAGTTGGAATGGCTACTTGGTTTGAATTTTAGTTGTCCATAAATCCACTCTAATGATAGATAAAGTGGTAGATGCCTCTTAGGATTGAGAAAGGGATAGACACCATTTATGATAATAAAAGCCATAGATGCCTGTTAGGATAGAGGAAGTGATGGATGCCTTTTACGATAGATAAGGGGATAGATGCCCCTTATGTTAGATAAGGTGATAAGATGCCTCTAATGATAAAGCAATAGACACCTCTATGATAGACAAGTAAGGTATATAAAACAATAATACTGATAAAAGTAACAGAGGAAGTTGTCACAAAGTAAATTATACCTTATGTATTAATGTATTATGAATATCTCAAGGTTCATGATGCAGCACTTGAAATTTATTAGTAAAATGAATAAAAAAGGTCAATAAGTATTATCCCATGTGCAATGCTGTAAATGCAGTGAAAATACAATTCCTACTTGCAAATGTTTACAACCTAAAGTAATGGACAAAGTCTGGATCTATAAGACAACAGCTTTGCAAATATTTTTGTTTACACACATTTTTAATCTGTGCATATTAGGATGTGAATTAGGAGTGAAATCAGGACGAGTGGAGGAGAGATGGAAAAGTTTATTCACAGCTTTTCCCTCCTTAGTCACATGTGAGGACTGGTTCAGCATAAACAGGAAAACTGATGTTTCCATTTCATCAAGGCATTTTGTCCTTGCAAGGGATATTCAGTTTTACTTCTTGCTCAGTGACCACTTCACAATAAACCAGGAAGTGCGTTTGAATTACCAGAGCAGAAGCTGCTTGCAAAATTTGACAGGATCACAGGAGTTTCACTCAACCGCACTCTAAACGTTGTACATAATGTTCCTCAAAATGTTCGCTTCGTCTTGTAGTTCAAATATTAGCACTGCATTAAACAGCTTCTCATCCATGGGAAGGATCCTGCTGCTAAGAAAGATCAATAGCTATTGACATGAGCATTGGAGGAGGGACAAGAGTATCAAGAGTTCAGAATGCAGCAGCAGGTTTACAGCACTGCAAATGTATATAGGTTTGTACATGGTCACATGTTTCAGTAAGGTAATTAAATAGATTCCAGATTTATAAAATAAACAGTCCATTGCAGCCAAGCAAGGCTTAAACAGCTAAGAAAAATATTAAATAGGAAAGTTTTGGAAAATGTAATTGCCCAAGTGTCCAGTGTTTTTCCTCATCACTGAGCCTTTCTGGTTTAAGCAAGTCCATGTAACAAATCCAGATTTATTAGGTCTTCAGCAAGGTAACAGGTTTTGTATGTAATTCTCCCTTCGAAAGGCAAAGATAGCCAGTACCTAGCATATCTTCAGCTGGCAGAGAGCTAGAAAAAAAACCTGGAGTGTTCACTTACACATAAGCCACAGCTGGCAGCACATCCCCATCCAACCAGGAAAGTGAGATCCAGTAAGTGCAACTGCAAGAGTGGAGAGCACATGGACAAGTGAGCTGGTCTGAGAACAGTGCAAAACAGCACAGGAATGCAACTGGAGAGTATCAGAATAGTTCACAACTAGCAGATGCATTGCAATAAAATATTCCAAACTGAATTTACCTATGAATGAAATAACAATCTATCACTGCAATTTGCCAGTTACCACCTTAAAACCATCAGGAACACAAAATCAGATTATCCTCGCTTGTCTGAAGATGCATTTAACTACTTCTTACATCACCTGATTTTCAAGAGGCTCTTGATGTGGAAAATTCCTTAGGTGATCTTAGCACTTCCCACAATTAACTCTTAGAAGATCTTAGTAAGAGCAACAAAGCTTCTGTTCAACAGTCTTACCTTTCACATTAAGAAATTACATAGTGGCATCCTCATTAATGAACTTCTGTGATTAAGTTAATGTGCTGAGTGAATATCAGGAATTAAAGACCCTACTATGAAACAAAAAGCTGTTTACAAAGCAAGCTGCTGTTTTTAGAATACGAAAGCTCAAAAAGCAGGAAAGCCTCAGGAGTTTTAAGCTATATTAAGAAATAGCTGTAAAAGACACTTGGCTTTCCCTGTCAACCCTGAGCTGTTCAGTTTCAGCCCTTGCTACAAGTGCTAAAACTGAAGACACTTCAAATAAAATGATTTTTCATATTAACTTGTAAGTTACACCTTAGTCTCACTAATTTGAGGTTCTACCTTGAACAGATTCTGTGATCACTAATTGCTACTTTGAGGCTGATAGACTAATTTATACAAATCTGCATCGAAATAGAAATTATTTAGTTTTACTTCAGGCTATTCATCAGCTTGTTCATATACTGCAAAATGCACCCTTTTATATTTAGTAAGGGTCAATATGGTGGCAGAAATTAATGTTCCAGCTACCCCTCTACTATTATTTCATTGTTTTCTACATGTGTATATTCCAGTCAGAGTAATCTCCCTCCCTCCCTCCCCAGGAAGTCAAAAAATAGTAGCATACCTTTGTTGTGGCATTTCTTGGAGCCTGATGTAATGATCCCCCCTGTGCCCCTTAAGTTTCATGGGCCTCATTCAATTTTACTGCATTTGGTAGCACACAGAGGATCAGGATGCACCTGCAAACTTGCAGCACATGATACTTCCTTTAGTTCAAGGTTCCAACTTGGCACCATTCATGGAGAATGTTTCATGTAACAATAGGCTGTTGTTGTTTTTTCCAGCTCAGTTTACACGTGGCTTACACACAGATTCACCAATATATTAATAAGTATTCTTGAATAGCCTGAAACTATTTGTAGTTTGTGTTGGGGGGGTGAGGGGGAAGAAACTTATCTTCTAGAAACGAATAAAGAAACTGAAGTGAAAGATACTGAGATGTATGAATTAACCTTTTCAGTATATGCAATTCATATTTAACCATAAATATCGGCTAGTTAAGACCATTACATCAATTTGTCATTGTAAATGACCACTAAATTAATTTATATTGAATGATGCACAGCAGTTATAGCCATCATTCGAACTTTTGATTCAAGATTGTTTTTTTTAAAAGATGAAGTATATGCCAGTGCTTTTAAACTGAACAGCAGATACCTACCTCAAAGAGGTCCTTAACAGGAAAAAACCAATTTGCTCCTTTCATAGTTTAACCTTTCCCTCAGATAACTTTGTATCACACTTCCTGGGTGCTTCTCTTCAGCAGAATGTTGTGGTTTTGTTTTTTGTTTTTTTTAAAGGACACAAACTACCCAACAAGTTTATTTGAAAGTTAAATATTAGGCATTAGCAACGTTACTTCTGATACGAGCTAGTATGTTTTAGAAGTAGAATTTGTAGCTGAAGCTTTAGGAAAAGGTCACTTTCCCCACAATTGTGTAACATTTGACCAGACAACTTCCGCTTTGTTCAACTGATTTAAATACAGCCAGTACATGATGCTGGCAGCCATACAAAACATATGAGAAACTTGCACTTTAACCTGTGGTAATAACAGCAAGATTCTGACTGGCTCCAAATGCAGTACTTGCATTTTCAGTGCCACACCAAGTTGAATTCAGTACCACCTAAATGCAAAGCAGCATCTGATTAAAAAAAACACATAAGTCAAAAGATAAAGCTACATAAGGACAATAGTATTTGTATAAAGTTCCAAAAATATACAGATGGGGGGGGAATCACTGTACACAACTCTGAGGTTGTTAAAGTGATCAGAGACTGAACATTGCAAGACATGCCTTTCCAGTTACAAGCTCAAAACAGAAGTGCAAAAGAAATTAAAGCTTCATCAGAAGTGATTTACCTTTTAGGATAAGGAAACCGTAGAATGTTGTCATCAGTGTTACAGAGAAATTTCCACCCCACCCAAATACATACACACAAAATCATTGAAGTTTTTCCATAATACAGAATTTCATTCAAACATGTCCCCATGAGCTTGGGTGTTGTGGAGACAATTTGACACTGATTAAATGTCAGCCTGTGAATCAAGTGATCTCAGTTCTCCAGCTTTGGCTAACCATACCTGTGATTTATAGGCAGTGAGAAAGACAAGAGCACCTGGGTTCAAACTCTACCATGTGAGACCACATTACTGTCAGAAAGCAGATGCTAAGCTATGGCTGAGGAATAAAGAAATTGCTTTATAGGTCTCTGTGCTCTTGCCTAGCGTTCAGAACAACTTCAGGGAAGTGCTTTTGGTAGGCTAAGCTGCACAAGCATATATCCATGCAAACGTGGAATATGGCTCCCAAGACCAATATCCAGGGGGTATGCATGTGAAGACCAGACCGAGGCCCTTCAAGTTTACAAAAATATATAGCCAATACTGTAGCTTAAGAAATCAGTGTTACTTGTTACATAGGCCCCCAAAAAAGTATTAACTACTTTTCAGACATTCCAGACAAGGTCACTTTTAACAAAAAAGGTCAAGTTCTCTAAACCAAGATTTTACAAATGGATCTTTCCTTCAAGTGAACAGGACATTTGTTTTTGCACTTAACTTTTTAATCAGTTAAGACTGAATTTATTTAAGGTTTTTATTTGAACATATGCATAAACACAAATAAGTTTAAACACATCGGCACAGAAAAAAGTAGTTAAACCTTTCAAAACATAACAAAGCAGGTCTGGTTAGTATGTAACTGTTGCAAATCTGAAAGATTTTGTGCATTAGGCCCACCCATACAGAAAGCAGGGGAAAAGTCTCAATGAAAGAAAATTACTGTTCAAGTCTAAGTGGTGTTTTGAAGAACCAGCAGCCTAAGTGACACCATGAAGCTAGTCACAAACAAGCAGACCTGCTTGGGCTACTAAAGGTAAGTGTATCCTCCTGAAAGTGTCATTTACTCCCAAGTTATTTTCTGTTTCGAAGGCGTTTAGATTTCCTAGGACAGTCTGTAGATTCAACCGTCTTCCTCCGTTTTCTAGGAGATTGTTCATTTGAGCCAGACCCTGAAGAATTTCCTACTGTGCTCTCCGTCACATCTCGCAGCTTGCGTTCAAGCTCAGCCAATCGGGCATTCTGTTCACCTATGATTTGGGTTTGCTCAAGCAGTTTCTGATCTTGATCTTGGAGTTGTTTCTGTTGCTCTTGCACTTTGATGCGAAGCTCTGAGATTTCACGCTTTAGCGATGTCAAGCCTGTGCCGTTCGCTCTTATTTGCTGCTGGAGTTTAGTGACTTCCTGTCTTGAAGGGTTCTGCTTGGAGAATAGCTGCATTGTTGTCAGTGCAGCAGAAGGTCCTGGAACTTCAGAGAAAACTGCAATTAAACCTCTACAACTTTAAGATAGAAATTGTGTCCCAGTTTTCATATTTTACTTATCCCTAGTCCCCAAACATAAATCTGAATACTGGTTGTAAGTTACATGAACATGTCAACAGATTTACAGTCACAGACAGGCTTAGAAAATTGGGGCTGTTCAGCCTGGAGAAGCTGCGTGGAGACCTCAGAGCAGCTTCCAGTATCTGAAGGGGGCTACAGAGATGCTGGAAAGGGACTCTTCATCAGGGATTATAGCCATAGGACAAATGGGCAATGGATTAAAACTCACACAAAGGAGATTCAGGTTAGATATAAGGAAGTCGTTCGTTACCATGAGGGTGGTGAGGCACTGGAACAGGTTTCCAAAGAAGTGGTAAATTCTTCATCCCTGGCAGTATTCAAGGCCAGGCTGGACAGCGTCCTGGGCACCATGGTCTAATGGGAGGTGTCCCTGCCCATGCCTAGATGATCTTAAGGTCCTTTCCAACCCTAACCATTCTATGATTCCATGACTTAAGTGTATTACAAGAGCACATGATATCTCAGAGCACAATTAGCTTAATTTAAAATATGTAAGATTTTCAGTAGTGTGGAAAACAGCTGATCATTAATTTTCTGTATATAAGCTCTCCTCCTTTTGCTGTATCAAAAATTACATAAAGACATCATCTAGACTTAGTTTTAACAGATGTTAGGTCAAAACCCAACAACATGTCTATAAATTATTTATTACTGAATAGATATATTAAGTATATTTCAATAGAGAAATAAAACTGTGCTGCCTTAGTTGTAAACAACTAAAGTTCTAAAATTTTGTGGTTTGGGGCTTAACAAGATACTACACTTGAACTTACTTTTTGGAAGAACACGTTTTACTTTCCATTCCTTAGAATGACTCTTCCTAAATGCTAAAATCAATCTACGTTTTGAGCTTGGGGATCTTGAGTCTACTAAAGATCCTGCAAATCAAGGACACTAAAAGCTACAGTATAAACTCTGTCACTTTATCTATCATAAGGTGTCTATCACTTTATCTAACATAAGAGCTATCTATCACTTCCTCTATGGTAAGAGGTACCTATCACAACAGGCATCTATCACTTTATTATTCCTAAAAAGCGTCTATCACTTTATCTATCTTAAGAGGCATCTATCATTTTATCTATACTAAGAGGCATCTATTGCTTTATCTATCTTAAGAGGCATCTATCATTTTATCTATACTAAGAGGTGTCTATCGCTTTATCTATCTTAACAGGTGTCTATTGCTTTATCTATCTTGAGGTGTCTATCATTTTATCTCTCCTAGGAGAGATAAAGCGATAGATGCCTCTTAGGAAAGAGAAAGCGATAGATGCATCTTAAGAGGCATCTATCACTGTATTGTAAAAGGTGTCCATCACTTTATCATTACAGGCCTCAGGTGTCTGTCACTTCCTTTATCGTAAGAGGTACAGATCACTTTATTATAAAAGGCATCTATCACTTTTATCATAAGAGGTGCCCATCACTTCACCATCCTGAAGAGGCATCCATCACTTTATCATAAAAGGTGCTCATCACTTTTTCTATCATAAGAGGCATCTATGACTACCATAAAAGGCATCTATCACTATCATAAGAGGCACCCGTCGCTTTATCTATCATAATAGGTGTCTATCACTATCATAAAAGGTGCCCATCACTTTATCATGAGGCATCTATCGTCTTATCTATCGCAAGAGGCGCCTACCACTTTATCTGTTGTTAGAGGCATCCATCACCTCCTCTATCATAACAAGTATCTATCACTTTATAGTAAAAGGTGTCTGTCCCTTTATGCATCCTAAGAGGCATCTATCCCTTTATCATATAGGTGCCCATCACTTTATCCTAAAAAGCATTTATCACTTTATCGTAAGAGGCATCTATCACTTTACTAATCCTAAGAGCCATTTACCATGATCGTACAAGGCATCTATCATCAGAGGCATCTATCACTTTATCAATCCTCAGAGCCATCTATTGCTATCGTAAGAGGAATCTACCACTTTATCTATCATTGAGGCATCTATTACCTTATCTATCATTAGAGGTATCTATCGAATTTATCTATCATAAGAGGCATCTATCACTTTGTCCTAAGAAGCATCTATCCTTTTATCTATCATATACATGTCCATCACTTTACCGTAAGAGACATCTATCACTTTATCAGTCCTAAAAGTCATCTACCGCTTTATCTATCATTAGAGGCATCTATTGCCTTATCTATCCTAAGAGGCATCTATCACTTTATCATCAGAGGCATCTACCACTTTATCCATCATAGATGCATCCATCACTTATCTATCATAACAGGTGTCTATCCCTTTATCCATCCTAAGAGGCTTCTATCAGTTTATTTATCATATAGGTGTACATCACTTTATCATAAGAGCTATCTATCACTTTATCAATCCTAAAAGCCATCTATCACTTTATCAATCCTAAGAGGCATCTATTGCTATCATTAGAGGCATCAATCACGTTATCTATCATTAGAGGCATCTTTTTATCAGAAGAGGCATCTATCACTTTATCTGTCATAAGAGACATCTACCACTTCATCTATCGTTAGAGGCATCAATCACCTTATCTATCAGAGGCATCTATTATGTTATCTATCACAGAGGCATCTATCACATTATCATAGAGACATCTATCACTTTATCAATCATATGAGGCATCTATCGCTATCATTAGAGGCATCCACCACTTTATCATCTGAGGCATCAATCACCTTATCCGTCATTAGAGGTAACAGTTTATCGTAAGAGGCATCTTTACCTACATAGAAGCATCTATTATGCTATCGATCATAGAGGTATCTATCACATTATCTATCAGAGATACTTACAACTTTATCATAAGAGTCATCTATCAATTTATCTACCATTAGAGGCATCTTATCATTTTATTATGGAAGCATCTATCACTTCATCAATCCTAAGAGGCATCTATTGCTACATTAGAGGCATCTACCAATTTATCAGAGGTATCAATCACCTTATCTACCATTAGAGGCATCAGTTTATCGTAAGAAGCATCTATCACTTTACCTATCATAGAAGCATCTATTATGTTATTGATCATAAAGGTATCTATCACATTATCTGAGACACCTATTACTTTATCATGAGTTGTCTATCAATTTATCTATCATTAGAGGCATCTATCGCTTTATCTATCATAGAGGCATCTTGTTTTATCTATTATGGAGGCATCTATCACTTATCCATCATAGAGGCATCTATCGCTGTCTTAAGAGGCATCTACCACTTTATCACTGAGGCATCTATCACCTTATCTATCGTTAGAGGCATTAGTTTATCATGAGTCATCTATCACTTTATCTGTCGTAAGAGACATCTACCACTTCATCTATAACAAGAGGCATCTATCACTTTATCTGTCATAGAGGCATCCATCACTTTATCACAGAGACATCTATCACATTATCTATCATAGAGACACCTATCAATTTTTCTTAAGAGGCATGTATCACTTTACCTATCATTAGAGGCATCTATCACTTTATCAATCATAGAAGCATCTATCACTTATCCATCATAGAGACATCTCATCACTTTATCTATTATGGAGGCATCTGTGACTTTTTCGATCCTAAGAGGCATCTATCACTATTTTAAGAGGCATCTATGGCTTTATCATCATTAGAGGCATCTATTATCTTACCATTAGAGACATCACTTTATCATAAAAGGCATCTATCAATTATCAATCCTAAGAGCCATCTATCACTTTATCAATACTAAGAGGCATTTATCACTATTAGTAGAGGCATCAATCACCTTATCTATCATTAGAGGCATTATTTTATCGTAAGAGGCACCTATCACTTTATAACAAGAGGCATCTAAGCACTTTATCTATCATAGAAGCATCTATTACATTATGTATCAGAGACATCTATCAATTTATCATAAGAGGCATCTATCACTATCATAGAGGCACCTATCATCCATCATAGAGGCATCTTATCACTTTATCTATTATGGAGGCATCTATCACTTTATCAATCCCTCTATTGCTATCATTAGAAGCATCTACAACTTTATTATGAGAGGCATCAATCACCTTATCTATCATAGAGGCATCTATTACATTATCTGTCATAAAGGCATCTATCACATTAACTATCAGAGACATTTATCACTTTATCAATCATAGAGGCATCTATCACTTTATCAATCCTAAGAGGCATCTATCACTATCATTAGAGGCATCTATCACTTTATCATAAGAGCTATCTACCACTTTATGAATCCTAAGAGCCATCTATTACTTTATCAATCCTATGAGGTATCTATCGCTATCTTTAGAGGCATCTACCATATATCATTGAAGCATCTATAGCCTTAGATATCATTATAGGCATCTATCTCTTCATCAATCCTAAGAGGCATCTATCACCTTATCTATCATTAAAGACAACTTATCGCCTTATCTATCATTAGAGGCATCACTTTATCATAAGAGGCATCTATCACTTTATCTATCATAACAGGTATCTATTGCTTTATTTTTCATAACAGGTGTCCATCACTATCATAAGAGCCATCTATCACTATCATTAGAGGCATCAATCACCTTATCTATCATTAGAGGCATCAATCACCTTATCTATCATTAGAGGCATCTAACGCTTTATCTATCATTGAGGCACCTATAGCTTTATGTTTTGTAACGTGTCCATCATTTTATCATAAGAGGTATCTATCACTTTATCATAAGAAGTGTCTATCCCTTTATCTAGCATATGCATGTCCATCACTTTATCAATCCTGAGCCATCTATCACTTTATCAACCCTTAGAGCCATCCACTCTGCCTTCATGAGACCTTACTTGCAGTGTTGTGTACAGTTCTGGTGTCCTCAACATAAAAAGGACATGGAGCTGTTGGAGCAACTCCAGAGGAGGGCCACAAGGATAAAGGGGCTGGAGCACCTCCTGTATGAAGACAGGCTGAGAAAGGTGGGGCTGTTCAGCCTGGGGAAGAGAAGCTGTGTGGAGATCTCAGAGCAGCTTCCAGTATCTGAAGGAGGCTACAAGGATACTGGAGAGGGTCTCTTCGTTAGGGACTGTAGTGATAGGACAACGGGTGATGGGTTCAAACTTAAACAGGGGAAGTTCAGGTTAGATCTAAGGAAGAAGTTCATTACAGTGAGGGTGCTGAGGTATTGGAATGGGTTGCCCAAGGACGTGGTGAATGCTCCATCCCTGGCGGTGTTCAAGGCCAGGTTGGACAGAGCCTTGAGCGACATAGTCTAGTAAGAGGTGTCCCTGCCCATGGCAGGGGAGTTGGAGCTGGATGATCTTAAGGTCTTTTCCAACCCAAAACATTCTATGATTCTATCTATTGCT
>NW_009928691.1:11414-22113 GCF_000696875.1 Nestor notabilis
AGCATCATCTATCACCTATCTATCATTAGTGGCATCTGTCACTTTATCTTTCATAACAGGTGTCCATCACTTTATCATAAGAGGCATCTATCACTTTTTTATAGTTTGGGACTTAACAAGATACTACTGTTTAACTTAATTTTCGGAAGAACATGCTTTACTTTCTGTCTTTCACAACGACGCTTCCTAAATCCTAAAACCAAACTGGGTTTAGTGCTTGGGACTCCTGATTTTAATAAACATCCTGTAAATCAAGGAGACTAAGAGCTACGTTATAATTTCTGTCACTTCATTTACTGTAAGGCATCTATCACTTAGTTGTAAGAGCTGTATAGCACTGTTTTTGTAAAAGGTATCTACTCCTTTATCTTTCCAAAAGGCATCTATAACTTTATCTGTCGTAACGGTATCTACCATTTTATGTATCATGAAAGGTGTTCATCACTATCGTAAAATTGTCTATCACATTATCATAAGAGGTATCTGTCACTTTAAAGGTTTTTATCACTATCATAAAAGGCATCTATCACTTTATCGTAAAAATCATCTATTACTTTACGTATCATAAGAAGCATTTATCACTATCCTAAGGGATTTATCTCTATATATCACTTTAGATAAATTGATAAAAGGTGTCTGTCACTTCATCATAGGGTATCTATCACTTTGTCTATCATGAGGTGTCTATACTTTATTGTAAAAGGTACATATCACTTTATCACACAAGGTGTCTATCACTTTACTCTTCTAGTAGTGTCCTCTGCAAGTAAGATGCAATTTTTAAGTGCTGCACAGACAGTATAGTCTGGAGCAGCCTACGGGAACATCCTCTTCCTCCTGTTAGGATGGCAGCATGGCTATCGTTATGTGACACTCAAGGGTCACCATTAAGGGGGCTTTGGTCCTCCCTCAACACAAGAGAGGTATTCTTATGCAACACGAAGGCTTGGCCTTGAAAAGCTGCTTGACATCAACTATGTTTTTGGGCAATCTTCCTCGACTGAGAGACTCAATGGACTTCAGGCATAAGCAACAGGATATAATTAAGAGGTAGTATACAAACTGATGGCTAAAAGGTGAACAGGACATACCAGAAAACAAGCAGCTCCCACAGTTAGGCCTATTGTTTTTACTTAAGATGTAATGTTTTTTCATTTATATTACATTATCTTTTCAGGGAGTTAATTTTACAGCCCCCAAGAAGCATGAAGATGTTCAGCACAGGGAAAACAATGCAGATACCAGCCTTTTGCTTTTGGCAATTATATGAGACAACTACCTTAGACTTGAGTTCACAAAAGTTCTGGAAAGTCTGACAGAAGGACCAGTTTAATTGGTTGTTCATAGACTGGCATTTTCATTAACTATTGCTTATAAGCATGTTTTGCATGTTGGTGTATACATTAGTGCCCCAGGAAAGTTAAAAAAAAAAAAAAAAAAAGCACATACAAGGATGTTCTAGTCCTTTATGCACTACAACAGCTTAGGTTAATTCATTTGCCAATTGTCCTAAAAAAAATAAAAGGCATCAAGTTGTCATCTCATGTGCCAAATTTCAACCAAATGCAGTGATAGTGTCTCATTCATTAGTGGCACAAAAGCATTTGTTTCATGAATACACACTATGGAGAATTCTAACATACATTCAAGTGACTGTTCTTTTGGTAGTACAAAGGCTCCTTAAATTTCAGAGCAAATGAATTCCAGTTAGCATTCCTAAGAAACAAGTATCATCAATGTTCATGTAATAAAGCTCACATTTAAGGGAGGGAGCTTTGAAAAGATAGAGTGCTGTAATTTTTAACAGAAAAACAAGATTAATGTTACAATGGAATTAATACCTGGGGCAGTTCCTATCAGCCGTCCTGATACATCTGACCCAGGCATCTTTCTTTTCAGTATTGGAACAATCTTCTCATCAAAATATTCCATAGCCATGGAGGAAATGTCCCTTAGTTCTTGGAGAACTTCATGAGCTCTCTGAGGAGCTCTTGTAGAGTTTACATACCTTAACACACGATAAATTTCATCTATTACCTAAAACATTTAAGAAGAATTAGGATTTTATAGTAAAGGCAAGATTATTTCAGACCATTCTAGAAGGCATATTCAGGGGCTTTTACTACATAACTATTGCATACACCATGTGCTTAGTTCTAGATCAGCTTTTTGAGATGAAGTGCTGTTCGTAATATATCAGAGAAGCTCTTCACTTAATCTGTCATAACAACTCTCTTCAAACTCAGAGAATCAGGCTCATTGTGTGAAATGTTGTTTCACTACATCCATACTTGACTTTCATAATCTATACTCAGTAGAGCATAATCATTTCTTTCTGGAGAACCTGAAGCAAGTCAATTCCCCAGTAAGTTATGAACACATGAATGGAGTAGCAAGAATTATGCCAGTGTGAACTGCTGCAAATATGTATCCAAGTCCACTTGCATACACCCAAAATATTCCAAATTCTGATTAAGTCCAAAACATATTACTTTACAAAATATCAATCCACTACTGGCAGAGAACATAAGCACCCTCTTAACAGGTTTGACAAGCAAGCCCTTTCAGTAGGATAAAGACAAAAGGTGTCTTGCTAATCTATGAATAGGAGTGCTCGTCTCTTAGTACCAAAACTACTGACACTGAGTTAAGAATGGTTGAAGAGTCTCCTGAAGAGCACAGCTATTAAGGACTGAGAATCGTAAGTAAAACAATACAGTTGCATCTTGTGTTCTAATGAGGGAAACTTAGCTAAAAAGCTGCAAAAGCTAGACAAAAATCTCATCACACAATGAGCTTATAAAAGACTTCTCTAATTTAACCCACACTATATCCTGTTAGCAACAACATCCTTAAAGCATCCTCAATTGAAAATGTTGTAGCAGTGCTCTGATATCACCAGGAGCCCTCAAGCAGTATGCCAAACCTCAAATCCGGATTCACATATTCTGACACAAATTCACTTCCTGACAATTCTGTGGCAGCTTCATTCAAACAAAATTTCGCGGGGGAACCAGACTGTAAGTGAACTCTGAGCTTTGATTCTGTCGACAAAGTAAGCTCGTACACTAAGTAAATAATACACACACCCCTTTTTAGCTGTTGTATTAGAATACAAACAAGGTCCATATGACTCGGTACCCACAAGGGAAATGGCTGGCAAGCTCACCTGTCCAACTCCTGCACACCCCAGGTCTAGCTGAGTATTGCCTTCCTGACTACTCTTCACAAAAGTAAGGCAGTATTTCTTTTAAGTATTCCATTTATCATGTGAGAATCTAGGACTTAAGTTTAACTTTATATTACATTTTTTAAAATACATGGCATATATAAAAATATAAAGTCAAATAAGATAAATATCTTTAACTATAATGATTTAAAATTAAATATCACATTAACAAGAGTATAAAGACAAGTTACCCGCTCTTTAAGATAAAAATACATTTCATGCCAACGGTCTATCCCACTGTCCTGGAGAAATGCCTGCCATGCTTCACTTGAACCCAACAGCTAAATTCTCTACTCAGCCTAGTGAAATTCCATTATGTGCCCACGAAGAATTAATAACAACCACCATTTCCAAATGGAAAGATCAACGAATAGAGCATTAGGCTAATGAGCACAGATCTTGTTTCAACCCTGAGCTGTACCAGTCCTCCTCAGATCATGATTTTGTCAATTCCCCATAGCACTTCCATTATCACAGCTTATAAACCAGTGCTATCTCTGATGTACATCCCGCTTGCATAATTTGTATTTTATGTTGGGGTAGTATTCTGAAACACTGGAATTGTTCAGTAGTAGTCATTAAAATTAATTTCACCAACTGTACAAAAATATCCCATTCACTGAAATACTGCATAATGTTTCCCCATACTAAATACCTTAATTCAAATAATCTGAAGTACTCAAATCCTTAAGAAAGGTGCCTAAAATCTTCCTGATTGACTATGTGCTTAGTGTTATGTGTAGTCTAAATTACTACATCTTCTGACGACCTGGGCTCCAGCCGTTTTGTGGAATTAAAATTGAGAATTAAACCCTACCTATCATCTGTTTCTTGTAAAAGGTTGCATAATTCAAACATCAGAATTAAGAAATAATCTAAGGGAAAACTGAAATAGAGTTTAAAATAACTAATATTTAGATACAGTCTGGTTCATTCATTTCAGACTGCCTGTTATAACAGAGCATTGGTTTGGGTGTTTGTTTGCAAGTTACGAAACACAGTTTCATATATACATTATATATATTTGTCTCAACTGTCCCAAGTTACATAATCATACTTTTTAGATGTTGGTATACATTCACTTAATAAAACATGTTTTACCTTTCCAGGTATGAAGCAACAGAGATTGGAATCCACATACTTCATGAAAGTCATATTTAACAGAGAGAGCCTTGTTTCTACAGCAGCAAGGATGTCTGCATGACGAGCTAATGAATGGTTTCTTCTTTCTGATTCTCGTCTAGAAAACAGACCATTAAGTGGCACTGATTTAACAATGAGTCAGCAAAATGAAACGGTAAAATCACTCAAGTTAATTTCACCTGTACAAACCTCTGAGGTTTGAAAACATAACCACTAACATCAGTTCTGTCTTTATGGAAATAACCTCCTGCAGATTGAGAGCCAACTAGTAATAGCATACTTCGCTCTCTGAGAAAGAATCCGTTCTCTAAATAATCACCTTATGTGATCTGTAAACTCCACATATAACTTATTTATTTAAAAACAAACTTTCAGTACTAACTAGCAGTAAGCACTAAGTCAGTGTGAATATTTTTATCCTCCCATATTCCCACAGTTAATACTTCAATGCAACTGAGAGATTTAATATATTAATAGCGCTTGCTACAAAAGTGAGGTTGAGATATAAGTTATTTTGACAAAGGATTTCTACAATAAACAGCATTTAGTCTCTTCACTCTGAGAAATCTGATAGGACACAGCAGCTTCTACACTTAATTCATTATAAAGAGGAGAAAAAACATTGCTTTAAGTGAGAAACTAGCTCCCAGTAACGCTCACTTGTCAAACTCCACTCCCTTTCCCTGTTTAATCCTTGGCACTGAAAAAAATTTGCCATTTTGTTCAAGCAGAGTAATAGATAGATCATAAATAAAGGGAGTTGGTCTTGAAAAAGAATGGCATTTATTAATTCCTAGGAGTCCTTGCTTGATTTGCCACAAGACATGGGTAATAGAGATCCACTCTTTTCTCTGTTTATAGTACCAGAGACACTTTCCAATATTCCTGTACACAGTATACGACAACCTACATTCATCCACACCATTATTCTGTAATTAGAGCTTAAATTCAAGGTGCTTTGGAAAAAAAAAAAAAGAAATAAAACCAATTGTGACCCAAATTTTCCAAGAGATATATATAAGCAGAATCAGCCAGCAAGAAATTCCTTTCCAATATTCTGCTTAAATATAAGTACAGTTTTAACTGTTACATACCTTGGAAGCTGAGCTTTAACTTGCTTTTGACACAAGTTGTGGTACCGTTCCACTTTCAGAAATCCCTGATTTAACATCCTCTGGCAAACCAAGTCCATTCGCTTGCAAACCTGGATTTAAGTAAAAAGAAAACTTAAGGCTCAATTAAGGCCACAGGTCACTTTTATTATTACCTTCTCCATACTTGTTGTGTGATAAAAGATTCTCTTACTGTTTTTTGCTACATTTCAAGAAGCAGAAACTGCAGTTGAGCTTAAGGCATCACCGTATCTAACAAGGATCAGGATACTCCAAAACAGGCAGCTATGTTCCATGCAGTTCACAATCTCTCGTATCAATATCTCCTGATATTGCTTAACAAGAGACAGGAGTCTGGATACCACCCATATATAAGCAGATACAATTTCCTCCAATTTTAATGGAAGTTGCAAATGCCTGTGCCTGGCTTTTAGCAGTCTCCAGGGTGATTCTGGTAGATCAAGTTAATGTTTTGGAGTCTCAAAAAAGAAGCTTTTAAAACCAAGTAATCATGATGGGTTTCCTTCAGCGTTTAAGGCTTATGTTTTTGAAGATAGCCACAATTAAATTTAAACACTTACACAATACACTGCACATGAAACCAGATTCCTTATTGTATAAAGAAGTATTTTCCTCTCTAACAGATTCCTTTATTTACTATGTTGGATACCAACAGCCCCAATTTTTTTCCACAGATGCAGGGAAAAAGGACATTAATAACTGCAGAAAAAAAACCACAATAAACTACTACATTTAAACCTTCACCATGTAACCAGTTATGAGACAAAGCCAACACATACAAAAGTTTAAAGCAGTTGCAATCTGATGCTGAAGATGAGTGAGGTTAGTAAACCAACTGCCCTTTGAAATCGTTTCTACTGAATTTCTTTGTGGTTTTGGTTTTTGGGTTGGTTTTTACTGAAGTGCACAACTCCCACAGTGACCCCACTTTCCAATGGCTTAGCTTTTGCTTTTTTTTCCCCCCTTTTTAAAATAAACACTCCACAAACTATTCACTTCATAATTTTAAAGTTTATGTCAGTTTATACCTTGAGGTATAAACAGAAAAAGACAGAGATTAGTACATTCATTTCCCTCCTTAAGGAAGAAGATCCTCACTTCTCCCATTAAAGCCTGCAATTATTTCTTGTCTTTATGGAAGGCACTACTGAAAGTTCTGCTTTCAGTGAGTCTTCTAGTCAGAGCTAGTGTAAGTTCTGTGAGTAAGAACTCACTATTTTCAAACAGATCTATATTAATGGATCTTTAAGCAATTGCTGTCAATCTGTCTGTGCTCCTTTGTCTTAGACCTTCCTTGTTAACAGTCAAAGGAGAAGAATGAGACAGGCTAACTACAGAGGCACAGTCTCAGCACTCTCTCGCCCACATTCACTGAATTAGCTAAATCATAAACAATAATGCTGTGCTTCAACTACAGAGAGGAGGAAATTGTCATGTTCCTTCTGAGGTATTAGCTGCATTAGGGATGCCTGAACCTGTTACCATTTTTGAGCACAAGACTTCACAGCTTACTTGTAGTTCTAATGCTGTCAACCCCCTGAATTAAGAACTAGCACCCACACAAGAGCTATGTTAGCTATGTGTGCTTTTCTTTTTTCTTTTGTTCAGCACAAAGGAAAACACAATCCTCGATACATTATTAACTACAAATACTGAGGAATCAGTGGGTTTAACCATGTGTACACTGACATCTTGTGGCAGAAAGGACCTTTCTGTGTGCTGAAGGCCTCCCACATCCAAGACACCAAGTCCCAATGGGCAACACAAAATGCACTAGATTTTTAAACACTGGATGTTTTTAATCTTCTTCATGCTATATAGTGCAAATGGGTAATTCTTTGCTCCCATTTCCGGACATTACCCATAGTTGTGCCCATAATCAGTCTTGAAGCCAAACACTAAACAGGTAACAGGTACCACCAGAAACCAGTGTTTGTCTGCAACTTATTTTACCAATCATCTCTTAACTTCTCAGCTGGTTCATGGTTCATCATTTAAACCATAAAACATCTCTACTTCTAGGAACAATATACCTCTTTTATACAAACTAAACTGACATGATCTACTAGGCGACTGCTACCAGCTTCCCTTCCCTCACACATGTCTTGTTTCTTCCAAGCTTCACCTGGTATCAAAACAGAGATAAAAACATCCTAAAGTATTTAGAGTCAATATATGTTTTTCTCTTTAAAGGCTACAGAGACACTGTTTCATAATGCCTTTCTAGGGTAAAGTATAAGTGACAAAATGTTGATAACTTCAGCAAGAAGCTTTAAAATAGAAATGCTCGTAAATACAGATTTACTGCAACTGTGGAAAGATGAAAGTTATGCTGCCCAAAGGCTCTCAGCCCTTACTTCATCACAGCTTCAGACATCAGGATCTTTTGGGTTTTCTGTGTTTCTCTTATGAGGACATATAAGGGGAAGTAGATGAAGTACATACTCAAAAGGGATGAAAACAAAATGCCACTTCTTTTCCACTTGTTCACTTTCTCTGAACAAATTTTGGTAACTCAAGAATTGCATAATTTCAGACAAGGCTGCACTTTGAAAACCTATTGTTCAGTCTCCATTAATTTAGATCTACTTCATTGCTTAACCAGTAGTGCTTAGTTTATGTTTTTAAATGCAGTAACACCAGGAATAGCAGAAAGCATTATGCTCAGGAAAGCAAGTGCTCCTTTGCACAATGAGGGGCCTATGGTCTTGACTTGCCCAACAGAAATCAGCAGCAGGAAATGTTCTTTGCCTTGGCCTTTGAGAACAGAAAAAGGCTTATGGAACTAAGCCTTAGATTATGCTTCTCTTAATGCTCAATATAAACAATAAAAGGTTCCTATCTCTATTTTCATCTGAAAATGTGCCAATGTTCTGTCCTCCCACCCAGTCAACTCCATAGTCTGCCTTCTTGTACACACTCCAGATCGCACACCAGTTCAATTCAAATATTCTCTTTCTTTGATCAACAAGCTACGGTTCTCCAGAAAAAGGCAGAGATTAGGACATTCATCTCCTTCAGTGCTGGTATACAGAGCATGCATCCAAGTGATCAGTTTAGGGAATCCATATTTTGTGTCTACAAGTTTGACAAAACTTCATTTAGGCTGACTGATGTCCAGGATCGTATCTTCCTACCTTCTTCAAGATGTTTTATTCCAAGGAATGCCACGTTCTAAGGGGTTAATGAGGCTGCTTTTGGACACATTTTTAATACGCATGATACCTAAGCAATTTAATCCCTGTCACTCAACTAATTTGGTCCTGCAATGCATCTTTAGCAGAGTACTATCATTGTAAGATACATCCATTCATCTTTGATAAGCACCTCAAGTCAGTTCTCATAGAGAAGAAAAAATTACTGTTGTGGAAGACAGATCTTAAGAGGAGGAATATACAGGTGTCTCCCAAGACTACTTGTAGCCTTTAAAAATCTGAAAGTGGTGAAATTTCATTATGAATTTATGCCTGGGCATTGTTATTTTTAAAGGCTACCTTAACTCTCTGACAGCCTCATTTGGCATTATGCAAA
Source organism: Nestor notabilis (assembly GCF_000696875.1). Classification (NCBI taxonomy): domain Eukaryota; kingdom Metazoa; phylum Chordata; class Aves; order Psittaciformes; family Psittacidae; genus Nestor; species Nestor notabilis. Next base: position 20,451 of record NW_009928691.1, read on the forward strand.
ACATCCAGTCTCTTCCTCTCAATGAGCTGCTAAAAGAACACCTTTAGTTCTGTACGGCCACAAGAAAACCCCAGCTGATCAGGCTTATGTGGTTATGAGCTGTACTTTCGACTAGGTCAAACCAGAAGGGCTTTGATTCTCTGTATTACAGCTGGTTAACAAAGACAAGCGTGCTTTCTTCTCAGAAGAACGCTCATAATGCCTTCTGATGTGAACAGTAAGGAACTGGATGGAGATTAAGTTTCTTGGCTGTCACTGACTCAAAAACTAAAAATAGGGAAAGACCAACTGAATAGTTTCCTTCATTTTACGCCTAGTATTGTTCTCTGTATGTGTCAAAGTTGGTATTTATCCAATCTGGGTTTGCATATTTCTGAAACTTCTGAAAGGGGCAGTCATCTGGAAAAACGAACTTGCAGGTGCTATACAAGAGAACACAGGAATGTTTTATTTTACTTCTTAAGCAGCACTGAGAGCTAAACCAGCTGGTTTAGCCCTCACACCACCATCTTTCCTAGTCTCAGCTTCACTGCTGACAAAGCATTGCTTACAAACATTTACTTAGAAAAGAAAAAAAACCTTCTACTGCCTGGTTACAGCTCCCATGGGTGCTGCCATTTATAAAGTGCAATGGGAAAGTTGCAGCAAAGTTGCAGAAAGTTGCAGTGCCTAGCACTGCAATACTGACCGTGCAACACTAAGCATACCCAAACAGGACACCTACTTCTCTTCATTCAAACTGGAAGTACTCAAAAGCAGTGGCTGCAATCCAAAAAGACAGTGCTACATCTTTTTCACAGCTCTACTACCTACTTTCACAGAAGCAGCAAAAGTCTTTAGCAGACTGACAGCACACTATTTAGCTACTGGTGTTCTTGTACTGCACGTACAAGAACAGATCTTCTGCTTGAACAGCTTTCAGTTTAAAGTTACAGTCAAGATGCAACACTTTGGGTTGCTGATCCAGGACACATGCAGTCTAATTCTCTGCAGAAATATGTTTGTAATATTATCCAGTTTAGGCTAATAAGACTTCTTAAAATAGAAACAGTACATGCAAGTTTACTGAGGGTTACATAAGCTATGCATTAATTCCCTATTATTCCATTTACAACCTCATAAGAAATTCCGTAAGATAGCAGCTTACCATATTATGTCATAGTTTACACCAGGCTCCTTAGGCCAGCAGTTAAAGATTGATACACACTGATCTCCTGACAGCTGCATGCTTTTTTTTTTTTCATTGTAAAGTTCAGAGGTAGAAGTAATACTTTTTATTAGATCTGCTACTATGACTTCAAGAAGCAGGCAGCCTTTCAGGCATTTTTTACATCTTCTTTTTTACTCCACACAGATTTCTAGATAAGGCAGGGTCTCTGGAGCAGCAGGCTCACCATCTCCTGCACTTGCAGGCTTAAGCTGTACACGTAAAAATAAACACACACGCACGAACCACAATAAACAAGCCCCCCCAAGGAAAGCAGTCGCTAAGAGAGAAATAAGCCTCCAGCAGCTTCTCGCAGAGGACGAAAGGAATGAAAGCAGCAGGGCACGGTAAAAGCCGTTCAGAGCTGCCTGAATGGAGGTACACCCACACGCCCATCACCCCCATACCCGAGGCTGAAGGACCGCTGGGGAGAAGGAAGAAAGCCCCATTCCACCG
>NW_009928692.1:0-10652 GCF_000696875.1 Nestor notabilis
CTAAGTTTCCTCAGCAGCTCCTTATGCATCCGTGGAATTCTGCTGGTCCTGCTGCCACATTTCCTTCTATTCAGGATGCAACACTCCTGAGCTTGGAGCAGGTGATCCTTCAGTATCAACCAGCAGTCTTGGGCCCCCCTGCCCTCTAGGGCTGTATCCCATGGATCCTTACTAATCAGGTTCCTCAGGAGGCCAAAGTCTGCTCTCTTGAAGTCCAGGGCAGTGAGCTTGCTGCGTGCCCTTCTCACTGTCCTGAGGATCTCAAACTCGACCATCTCATGGTTGCTACAGCCAAGGCTGCCCTGGAGCGTCACATTCCCAACCAGCCCCTCCCTGTTGGTGAGCACGAGGTCAAGCATGGCACCTCTCCTTGTCGGCTTCTCTATTACTTGCAAGAGGAAGTTGTCTTCCACACAATCGAGGAGCCTCCTGGATTGCTTGTGCCGGGCTGTCCCGTCCCTCCAACAGATATTGGGATGGTTGAGGACAAGGGCTTGTGAGCCTAGCAATAGTTCAACACTATTGTGAAGCAATAGAAAACTAATACTGAAGAGTCACTGACTTTCACAGGATGTCACCTCATATCAGAGATTGCATAGTTGCCCTTAGACCAATAGTTACCTAGTCATAATACATTATTCTGAACCTTAACAGCAACAAATATAATAAAGCAAAATTGTGTTAGATAATCCCACAATTGGAGGAACACGTGTGGCTTAGATATGTGATTCCTTTGTTATATACTTTTTGTAAGATCAAAGAAGTGGTTAGATATCCATATAGTCTTTTATTACTTGTGCAATTATTTAAAAAAAGTATTTCATCAGCATGTATACTTTGGAGATGCTTCTCACAAGAGGTAAGTCAAAATCCTCACAGGACTTATTGTGCATGGCAAAGTGTGGTGTAAATGGAAAATACAGTAATTTGCATGAATTGCTTGCTGGACTATTGTAATATTGACTGCATGATTTGCCTCTTACATGCTTGGACTGCTGTAATGATCTGAATTTAGTGCTGCATTTGTTGATTTAGACACAAATTTATCCTGACAGTTTTATAGATAGACACAGAAGTGCTAGTCTTGCAAAATACAATCATGGTCTTGAAATATTTCCTGTAGCTACAGTAGATTTCAGACTGCATATTGGAGAAGCTTAGTTCTGTCCCATCTACTGAACTGTAGTCCTTACTTAATGTAGTTCCTTTTTCCAACCTTATTATCATGGAAGATGTGTTAATTTATACTGAATGCTCACTTACCAATTGTGTACTCACTGAGAATACTTCATCTCTTCAGAAGCTGTTCATTTTTTTCTTACTAGTGTGAACTGAGTTTGTCTTTGACACATAGCAAATTTTTAGCCACTCTGACAATTTTGAGGGTGAATAGATTTAGCTTGTTTCCCAAGTGAAATAATGTATCAGAAAAAAACCCAACCAAAAAAAAAAACCAAATAAGCAAACAAAAAACCTTTCCAGGCCCAAGACCACTTATTTGCATCCTTCAAAATGTCAGGTCTACCTACTTTCCTGACCAGCTCCAGAACAGGTGTTCATTATATAAAACGTTCAGTTGGCTGTAAAATTTGCTTTTCCTATAAGTCTCTTGGAATTCTAAAAGAAAACACGCGGATGACAAGAGCTGGGATGGCAATAAGCTTCCTTTGCTTTCATGTAGAAACATAACTCAGAATCTATCATGCCCACAGTTAACAACTCCAGAGAAGTTCCCGTGCAGTTCAGCTTATGTAACAGAAGTGTGAAACAGGAGGAAGAAGTCTGCAAATGGAAGCAACAAAAATGCAAAAGAAAGTCTTAAAATAACAGCATCTAGCTTTCTGTACCCAGCTCTGACTGTACTAATCCAGCATATATCTTGTCTCCTTTTCAATCATCACATGATTTTCATGGTGTATTAAACTAGTATTCATTATTCTTCTTTTTTCTGTATTTGACTCAAATCCTCGCTATACAGAGCAGTCAACCTACAGAATAAGAACAGCGTTTAGATAGCTGTGAATAATTTTAAGAGCAGAAAAGATTTAATCTACATGTAAAATAGATGTCAGGAGAAAAAAAAATTCTTCTCTGTTGAAAATTCTCTTTTTCTGCAGAAGCACACATATTGTTTAGTGGCTTTTTCAGCCATTGAACAGCCTAGGAGTGTAGCTGAAATAAATAATTACATATTTGTAAAATTTTAGGTACAACCCTTTGTGTCTCAACATCATCAGTGAATTCATTGTTTCACAGTTTGTGCCATCTCCTGAGATATTGTGTAGGTTTGCCAGTTCTCTTTAACATCTTCATGCAGGGAAACAAAGGCATTCCCACACCTCTGTTCCAAAGGATAAAAAACTTTCCTGTCTGCAGCATAAATGATACAAAACTTTAAGGTTACAAAAATTTCTTGTGATAGTTAATAGAAATCAAGGAGGGGGTGGGGAAGTGGTGCAAACTCATTTTGGTATACGCAGCATGCACCAGTATTTTTCATGCTAAAGAGCATTTGCAAGGAATGAAGCATACATGAAAACTTACACACTGCTTAGTGAAAAGGAGGTAGGGAAAAGCATCTCTTAAAAGAAAACTATCATTATTTTTATTTGGACTCTTCCTACTGTCTGCATTAGAAGATCAACATGCTTGGCCATGCTGTTATATGACTGTAAATTATATAAATTGTAAGATTTCTTTAGTATTTTCTTATATTCAAATCCACAACCATACTATACTTCATAAAGTGCTCCTTAGATTTTCTGCGTTACCTGTCTGCTTTTCTAAAACTTCATCCAAATTGCTTGTCTGTTTTAGGATTTTATATTAGCTAGTCCATAATGGACAATGTTAACTGTTTCCTCTTTTTGTGAGATAAGCCCACCAATTTTGCTCTTCATATTTTATATTAAACTGTCACATTACCAAGTCTTAGGCAATAAGACCTGTTCCCTGGTTGTTATTTCCATTTTTTCACACACTGTGCTTTTGGGGTAAACTGCCTGAAATTAGTGTTACCACTCACAGCATTATGTGTGTGCCATATAATTTCTAACTGAAACATATGTCTTAAACATTTAGCAGGAATAAATAAGCTTTGCTGTTCTTCCCCCCAGCTTGTGATGATGAATGCACAGGACTTCTTCTCAATGACCTGGATCGACTAAACCAGATGATCCTGAGTGTTAATCTTAGTGGTCCACTGCCTGCTCCATATAAAATGTTGCATGGTTTTGAGAACATGACACAGGAATTAAAGGTATGCTTACAGTAGTTACATACAGAAATAACAGGATTTCAGTACAACCGTATCATAGAATACCAGTTTGGAAGGGGACCTCAAGGACCATCTGGTCCAAACTTTATTGACAAAAGTACTGTTTAGACAAAATACCCCAGTACCCTGTCCAGCGAAATTTTAAAAGTGTCTGTCACTGGGAAGTCCACCATTTCCCTGGGGAGATTATTCCAATGACTGATTGTTCTTACTGTGAAAAATTTTCTTCTTGTGTTCTGTTGGAATCTCCCTGGGAGTAGCTTGTACCCGTTACCCTCATCTCTTCCATGTGACTCCTTGTAAAAAGGGAGTCTCCAACTTCTTTGTAGCCACCCTTTAAATACTAGAACATGGTGATAAGGTCTCCCATAAGCCCTCTTCTCAAGGCTGAAAGTTCCTCAGGCTTTCCTCATATGTCTTCCCATTCCATGGATCATCTATGTGGTCCTTCTCTGGACCCTCTTCATCCTGTCCACATCTTTTTCGTATAGTGAGGAACAAAACAGAACACAGGATTCTGGGTGTGGCCTGGCAAGCACTGAGTGTAGTGGGATAATGACTTCTTTATCCCTGCTGGTGATTGCCTTGCTGATGTAACCCAGCATCCTGTTGGCTTTCTTTGCTGTAGCTGCACGCTGTTCACTCATATTGAGCTTGTTGTCCACTAGGACCTCCAGGTCCCTTTCCACAGATCAGCTCCCCACCCAGGTAAAACTGAGCCTATGCTGCACTCCTGGATTATGTTTTCCTTTTTGCAAGACCTTACACTTGTCCTTGTTGAACTTCGTAAGGCTCTTGTTACCCCACTGTTCAGCCTATCCAGGTCTTCCTGCAGGGTGGCTCTCCCTTCCAAAGTGTCCACTTCCCCACTCAGTTTGGTATCATCAGCAAACTTGGTCAGGGTACACTTGATCTCATCTTCCAGATCACTTATGAAGATACTAAATAGCATTGGGCACAATATCAATCCCTGGGGGACCCCAGTAGTGACAGGTCACCAGTTTGAAAAGGAGCTATTTACCACCACCCTCTGGGTGCGACCAGTCAGCGAGTTCCCCACCCACCACACAGACTACTTGTCTAGGCTGTAACGTGTCAGTTTCTCTAAGAGAAGGCTGTGGGAAACAGTATCAAAAGCCTTGGAGAAATCCAGGTAGACAATGTCCACTGTTCACCCCACATCAACCGAGAAGGCGATAAGGTTTGTCAAGCATGATTTGCCACTGGTGAATCTGTGCGACCAGTCAGCGAGTTCCCCACCCACCACACAGACTACTTGTCTAGGCTGTAACGTGTCAGTTTCTCTAAGAGAAGGCTGTGGGAAACAGTATCAAAAGCCTTGGAGAAATCCAGGTAGACAATGTCCACTGTTCACCCCACATCAACCGAGAAGGCGATAAGGTTTGTCAAGCATGATTTGCCACTGGTGAATCTGTGCTGGCTTTTCCCAATCATGTGCTTCATTTGAGTTGTGACAGACCCAGGAAGTTTCATTCCATAATTTTCCGAGGGACTGAGGTAAGATTGATAGGCCTGTAATTTCCTGGATCCTCCTTTGAGCCCTTCTTGTAGATGGGGGTGACATTAGCTTTCTTCCAGTCTTCTAGTACATCCCCTGATCTCCACTACACGTCAAGGATTATGGAGAGTGGCCTTACAACATCAGCCAATTCTCTTAACACCCTCAGGTAGAAATTGTCAGGGCCCATCAATCTGTAGGAGTCAAGCTCCTGCAATATTTCATACGCCAACTCTTCCTTCACTGATCGTGGGTCTGTGTTTGCATCAACCTGGATTTTTTTCCCAAGGCCTGGGGTGCAGCAGTGGTGATAAAAACTGAGCTGAAGAATGTGTTGAGAACCTCTGCTTTTACGCCATTGTTGATGACTAATCACCTCTCCCATTTGACAGCAGGCCAATGTTTTCCTTCTGCTTCTGCTTGTTGTTTATGTGCCTGAAGATCCTTTCTTGCAGTTTTTGACATCTCTGGCTAATTTCAATTTGAGCTAAACTTTTGCTTTTCTAACTGCATCTCTGCACACCCTGGCAATGCCCCTTTAGATGTCAATGGGTGTTTGTCTGATTTTCCATCTCTGGTATGCTTCACTTTTGGTTTCAAGCAGGCTCAGAAGTTCACTATTAATCCAAGGGGATGTCTTGCTCTGTCTGCTTCCCTTACCTTTAAAGTGGATGAACTGGTTTTGTGTTTCCAAGAGAGTGTTCTTAAAAATCTCCCAGTACTCACTAGCTCCTTTATCCTCCATGAAAGCTTCATGTGAAATCCCTCCCAGCTGAGCTCTAAGTGAGCTGAAGTTTGTTCTTCTGAAATCTAAAACCTTTGTTTTAGTACTAACCTTCAGCGTGCTCAGCAGGATCCCAAACTCTACCATATTATGATGATTGCAGCCAAGGCTATCACTAACCTAGACGTTACAAAGCAGGTTTTCTTGGTTTGTGAAATGAGAAACTGGACTTGCAGTGCCTAATTCCTGATACTTGAATCTGTTCAAACATTCAGCCATAAACAGGTTCAGGGAAGAAGAAAAATTCAAGATCTAATTACTTCAAACTTGCTTTGGTTGTTACGTAGTTGTTATGGTTATTTATTTCATCTTATTTTAATAATGAAAACTTGCAGCAGTAATTTACATACATATGTGCAAGGAATTACACTGCAGGCACAGAAAAAGTGATGTTGCATACAAATAAAATTGTGTTCATGCTGGTGATCCATAAAGTGGTTGTGTATTTTATATACTATATGTTCCCTACTGCACTTAATAGGTTCTTCACTAAACTATGTAAAGGCGTCAAGATTCCTGGCAAAAGTATGTTGGATGGATGTGACAAAAGAGAGGATGACAAAAGGGAGTTGCATACTGTAATGAAAAGGAAATTTTTGATGCTTCTCCTCTGCAATATTTGGAAGCACTGAGATCCATTAAACACAGATTTTCACTCTCCCTCCTCTTCCCCAACAGCATTTGCTTTCACCTCAGAGAGCTCCAGAGAGATTTCTTCAGCTAGCACAAGAAAATCTGGATACCCTAGTGACAGAAATGGATGAACTACTGACAAGAGTAAGTCTATGATCACATCGGGGTCTGTGGGTTTGGTTAAGGCTGCATAATGACAGAAATCTTCTGCATATGAATTAAACATGAATGAATAGATGAATTATAAGACTTCTCAGTCTCTGTGTTTGAAATGGCAGCAAGTCCTCCAACAAACTCTTTTTGTGGGCCAATACATTGAGATGTATTTTCTGCAAAACTTTATAGTAATTTCAGAAAACTTTCTAATGCTCATACAGGGCACCCAAAAATGAGAATATTTGGAAAAGCTGACACTAAAGGAAAGAGAATTCATGATATAGCATTTAAGGGTTTTTCCATGACTTCAGCTACAGGTTAAAACAGCTACAAACCTAATGGCAATAAAAGCATGGGGTTACCACAGTTTCTCACATGTCTGGAGTTGTTTTGTTAGTTTTTTTGAGTGGCTGAGGTTTTAAGAAGCTGAACTGCCTGGTTTCCTTCCTTTTTTTTCTGAACATTAATACTGTCTCTGGTAAGGTTACCTGCTTTCTGCAGCAGCAACATCATCTCATTGTATTCCTTTTCAAACCTCGTAAGTCTGACTGCCTTGAGATCTCAGCCTGATTCTTTTTAATATTGCCTGTTGCAATACAAGTAGCCTGGCTTCACTCAGAGTTACTTAGTGCCTAACCATCTCAAGCACATTATGGGAAAAATTTTGCTGTTTCATTTTACATTTTGGGTTATCTGTTGCATTGACTTATTTCTCCAGGAGCTGTAGATCAAATGGTAGCCTAGCCTGAGCCACTTGTTTTAAAGATATTTTTTTAAGAGTCAATGAATGAATTGAAATGAGGACAATATCTAAAGGAAGAATTCAAATATATGCACAAGGTGTGTGAGTTTAGTTAAATATATGTTCTATATTTCATTTATGAGGGTAGTGAGAGTCTTCTTGATTTCAATCGATGTACTATTTACTCTTTTTATTAGGAAAGTTTCATTTCAATATAGACCCTATCTAGGTCGGTAAAAGACATTGCTAAGAAAATTATATAAATTGTGCCACCTAGTGGAGAAAAAAATAGGGAAGTGTACCAGCCACAATAAAAATACAGCTGTCCAAAACATATGAAGGACAAGCAAAAATCATATTCAGGAGTTGTGCTCTCCTGCGCTGAAACAGCCAAATAAGCAAGATATGGATTACTCTACTGACAAATATACACCTAAGAGAATTTACCTGAACCCCATACAGTTTTAGCATCATGTCTTAAAACTGTTCATATTTTACAGAACTGATATTCTCAGAGAAACTGGTTTGTTTGTGTGCATTATAGGCAATTTTGAAAAAACTATTAAGTCATGGGCAGTGGTTAAGAAAGTGTGTTTGCATATGTATGCACGTACATGTAAGTTTATGCACGTACATGTATGTTTACACACATACACACACACGCATACACAGGTATTTATCTATATATGCTGTCATTGTGAGTGTAAAGAAAGCTTGTTTTTTCACTTCTGTTTTATTTTTGTTTTATTGGGGTTTTTTTGTGTTGGTTTTTTTTTTTTTTTTCTTCCAGAAATAACTATGGTAGCTTTACGTCTAGGTGGATTTTTAACTTATGACAGCCCTAAAAAGCAGAGAAGATTATTTTTCTTGTATTAAGATTTTTCAACCTTAGTCTAAGACAGTCGGGTTTTTTTTATCCTTTGCATAGTTTCTCCTTTTAGTATCCTTTTCCAATTGCCACCACCACCACCAAAAAATAAATAAATTGAGATGTCCTAAAATAATGTTGCTAATTCTGAGCTTCTGTAGACTAGTCTTGGAAGGAAAAATATTGAAGGTGTAATTTTAGAGGAGGTAGTGTGGTGGCCAGGTAATCATTGCTTCTCTTTCTGCAGTTTTCTGTTGTTGCAATAAGTCAGTTGCAATGATTTCCAGTTATCCTTACAAAGAGTTGTTAACTGGATTGCAGTTGGGTTTTTTGTTTGAGGACCAGCAACTGATGGCAAGTCCTACCCTTCTCTTTCTCAGTTTGTAAATAGAAATAATGTCTCAAAAAGAAGAGTGGGTCCTGAAGTAGTGTGTTCAAGTCTCATTTCCAAATTAAGATATAGATAACAACCACATAATGGCTAATACTTGGAGTGCATGGTACAACCATAGATAGCAAAGTTTTTTCCTGTATCTGATTTGCAGGCTTACTACATTTTTAAGGTGAAACCAATAATAATGACGAAAAAGGTTGATGAGGATTGGTGAGGAGTCTATTTCCATGAAAAAATAAAAAAAATCTACCCATTTTAAGATTAAATGTAGAAGACAATAGTATTTAGCCACTACAAAACCTCTGGGGTTTTTGATTCCTTATGGGAGGTCTCTTTTCAACCAGTGATCTCTTACATCAGTGCAGCACTCCTTTTTCTTTTTTCCCCATCATATTCCTTCCTTCATTCACTTGGCCATACAGAAGGACTTCACATCTTTCTTACACTGATTATGTTTACAAGTTTGCATGCACATTCCCACATCTCTGATCCTAGGCAGAGCTCAGACTCTTCTGTTCCTCTCAGTTGATATTTTTAGTCAAAAGCCCCTCTTCTAATTAGGTACCTCAAGAAAGACACAGATCAGAATCACACCTCTTGATTGAAAAGCTTCTTTTGATTTTGTAAACTTTTTCATTTCTCCCATACCACTGAATTTCTCAATCTCAAAAATTTCTGGAAGTAGTAGCAGAGGCAACTTATTTTGCAATAGTTCAGAGCATTTGGAGGGAGGGCCAAGAACTTCCATCTGTAGAATGAGGTCTGTGTTTACTACTCCTTCTGTGGTCTGCAGCTCAAGAGCTGGAGAAGTTCCTTTAGGGCTTCCCTCCAGATACCATCCAGAGGATCACGGCTTGATTAAGACTTCAGACTAAATGCACAAACAAAATCAAAACAAAAACATTCATGCAATTTCTAATACTTGCTAATAGTTTAAGTTGCTAAGTGGCTACTAATCTTCAGACAAGGGCTTCCCTGGAACAAGGGACAAGGGCTTCCCTGGAAACTTCATGAGTAAATACAATCTGTGAACATCATCAAAGCAGGCTCACTGATCTCAGATAATTTCTTTACTAGATTTCCACTGTAGGGGTCTCCTTTATGCCAGAAAGTCTAATTTGTGTATCATTCCAAATCCTTACTCTGGGTCCAGTCTGCCTGACCCTTAGCACTGCCACAGGAAGAAGTTTGTTATGCCTGTTTAAACTGTTAGGAGATGCTGAAGACTGACCTTATAGAAATGGCGAAAAAGTAATAAAATGAATATACAGAAAACGAATAGGACTTTATTAACAAATGGAAATATTTAATTAGCCATGGAATCACTAGGTACGCTATGAAGGATGTTTCCATTTAATTTGGTTTATGGAGTTAAAGCCAGACCAGATAATGAAGCAAAAGGTTATTTTTCAGCAAAGCAAATTATGGTAAAATACAGAAAGCCTTCAGTGGAGCCCAATGGGATTTAAGTACTGAGAGGATGTGAAAAATGCTCAATTAGAGATGAATGTGCACAAAAACGCAGTGCATGGCATTCAGTCATAAATACTAAGAGGTTAAAGTGGCCAACTGGAATTAACATGAACATGGAAAAGTAATCAAAAGCAAGAAAAGTATATGTAAGTTAAAAAATCACCATTTGTAGTAAAAGACTAGAAATATTATAGAATATAACAAAAGTGAATGTGAAAATTCCAAGCAAATAAAACCTGGAGAATAAAAGGCTGATTGTGGAGGATTTGACAATAAATATTAAAGTAGTTCTCAATTACATGAAGAATGAAATGACATCAGGAATACCAAGCTGAGTCAGAGCAGTGGTTCATCAAGACCATTCTGTATTTTTTTCCTTTTTCCTATCTCAATTGCTTCTTACATCTATGATAATATTTTCATTCTGTGTCCAGGCAGGTAAAGGGGTAAATCTTTGTAAATCTTAGAGGAAGTAACCAATAGCATGATTAAAAATGTAATTTTGCAAAAATAGTGTTCTTCTACCGATACAGGGATGAAATAGAACAAACTCTCCCCAGTCAGTATGAGTTCCTAATTCTTCCTGTATAATTCTATTTACCTGAACCATGTTCATATAAATTATTTTCAGAGTAACTACTCTGAAGTAGACCAGAACCGTAAGTGGTATGAGAATGGTAGAGATTTCATTTCAGAAACCCAGCTGTCCTCATGTATCTGGAGGGCTTCCACCTAGAAGCTAATCAGGCAAAAAGAAATGTATTAAAGTAATACTATTTCTCTTTGACTATTATTGAAAACGGGGG
>NW_009928692.1:10685-16084 GCF_000696875.1 Nestor notabilis
GGGGGGAGGGGTGAAGGGTAGGCTGTAACCGAGAAACCAGTTTGTACAGCTCATGTCAGTGAAAACCTAAGCTTATTTGTAATTACTGACCTTCTAGCTATTTCAAAGAGACTGGAAAGCTCATAACACCTTGCTGTAAGACATTTCTTGGGAGTGCAATTCCAAAGAGAAAAATGGGTTTTTTTACTTTACAAATACAGTTTGACAAGCTTTGTTGCTTGAAATGGTCAGCTTTTTAACAAAAATGGGTTTATTTTGTAAACAGGGACCTTGAGAGCTAAGTAGAATGTATTAAGGTGATTCCTTTCTTCAGCATGTTTTTCAGGTCTGCAGCAGATGTCTGTCTTCATGCTGTTACTGCTGCATTCAATATGATTATAAAGCATTCAGCTGCACAAAGCTAAAATGTTACTGGGCACCCCAATATGGTATAAACAAACAAATTCAAGCATTAGAGCTGAAAAAAACGACTTTTTTTTCCTTGGGTTAATTAGTGTATTGATTTAAAATTCTTCTTGCTAGTTGTCGTGAACTGTCTCTGAGAACACCTCTGGGGAGAAAGCAAAGAGGTCATGATGTCTGCTGCACTTTGTCAATCGAAAAGTGCACAGTTGTGAAGCTATGGGAAGTATTCCCTGAAGAATCTATTAAAAGGTTCCAAACAATGTTTCTTTAAGCAAATTCAGTAAATAATTTCATCCTATCTCCCTTTGTGTGCTCTTGCACACAACTAGGATTTCTAAGAATCTAAAATAAAGCCTTGCAATTTCCATTTAAAGGAAAAGGTAATGAAATTTAATCATGTACTTGAACAGAGCATGTAATTTCCCATGCATCTGATCAATAATTCATTGATTGCCTTTTGCCTGCAGGAAGTTTTGTACGTAGATTCAGCCAGTAGGAATATCATATAGTGCATCCTTGTCCTGTTTATTAATTATAGTTTTCCTAAATTTGGATCACTAGGCTACCAAGGTGACAGCAGATGGTGAGCAAACCAGGCAGGATGCTGAGAGGACTAACGACAGAGCGAAATCTCTTGGACAGTTCGTCAGAGGCATTCTCCAAGCTGCTGAAGGTACTGGAAAAAGAAAAATGTGCCATTTGTTTCCCAAGAAAACTGAAGGATGGTAAGGAATAGGGTCTGAGATACAGTGAGGAAGAGTTTATTCACTGAAAAATGTCATGTGCTTCAAATGTTGAGTGTGGAAAATATGGTCAACTATCTTCAGACTTATCCAATCTACAGATACAGGTTATATAAACAGTGTGCTGGTATGTATGCAAAAAGAGTAGCAGAACACTGAGCATGTTCCTTCAGGATTTTTGCAGTTATTTGAAGAAAAGCTCTTATGATTAAGTAACTAACAAGGCTTAGCTTTTGTTTATTTTTAAAGCAGTTAAAACCATGTATTGGTAAAAGAGCTTGTGTAATTTTAGCGCTTGGTACATTAACACTTCATCTTAATTCTCCAAAATTACTTCAAAAATACGTTACTACTTGCTGTTAATGAACATCTGCTGCTTGGAATTTGCATGTGACTCCTAACCCTACCTAAGTAGTGGCAGGAAGCCAACTTTCTCTCTTCCACAATGCAGTAAAAGTATTGTAGATGGCTTCAAGTAGCAAGACCTGTATGTTGCATGAAGCTATTACCTAAGATAATGGCTTAAAAATGTGAAAATGATTGGCAATCACAGGCAATTTTTTTACTTAAAAAATGCGAATCTGTTCTTTCTTCCTCAGAAATCCCACTACAGTACTGATTTCAGTAGTTGTGCTTCTGAAGGCCTGTTTCATTGAAAGGGAAAGCTTCCACTTTTGTCTGAGTGCTGTAAAATACATTTTATATTGACACATCCCCATACATACCCTGTAGCTGAACTGAACAGCAATTTAGGATATATTTAGGATATCTTTAGGATGTGTGACTTTGACATGAAATAAGTGTGGGAAAAGCAACAAGAAAAAGTAAGCGAGTTTTCAAGATTTTTTTTTTTTAATGAAAGACCAGGTTCCTCATATTTCAGGATGAATTTGGAATGACAAGGGAATGACTTGGAATAAACCAAGTTTTTGCTTCACAAAGTTTATACTCAAACAAAAGTGTCCTCTAGTAGGTTTAGCAATAAGAAGTACGGAGTTAGAAGATACTGAGAGGGTGAAATAAATTTATGCAACATCGTAGAAGTAGACAAAAGACTTTAAAATCAATGTGTTTGCCTAATGGCTGAGTCAAATATTAAGAGTAGATGAAATGCAGGAGTACAGGACTGAAAGATACCTTCTGGGTTGCTGCATCCACTCCCCTGCTATCACAAGCATTCTAGCCCTCATCTTCAAAGTAGTTTCCACAAATATACACAATCTGAACAGGAGGCAGTTTCAGACCTCTTCATCACTAAAGTCCTCATTTCTAGCTAAACGTATTTAGTTTATCATCCTATATTCTTTTGGCAACCTTGTTCTTTAGTGTAAACAGATTATTTTTCCTCTCCCTAGTGCTTCCACTCCTTCCCCAACCCCAACTATGTTCATAGAGAGTAATCATATTCTCCTTTGGCCCCTTATTTTTTTGACTAAAACACCTCAAAGCATATTTTCTCAAGTATCCTTCCTGTGATTTCCCTTCCCCTCTTTAAATTAGGTTCATCTTTCCTGAGCACAGGTAACAAGCACTGAAATGAGGTTACTTCAGTGTCTTGCGCTTAAGTAGCAGTAAACCTGCCTGTGTCAGCTCTCCGAACATGTTCTGGGATAGCATTTCTTGTTTTTTCACAGCTGTTTTTCACAGAGTGCCATTGGAGATTCTTAGTATAGCTATGTTCTTCTCACTAATACCTTATGTCTAACTGAAAAACCCATTGTTTACAGCTGAAATGTCTATTATTTAGTTCACAACTTCGTATTTTCTACTACTGAATCTCATTCCAGTCCGATTACTTCAGTTTTGATGGTCACCCAGTTTGTTCTGCATAGTATTCCAATCCTTCTTTACTATGACTGTCTTACAACTGTTCCTCATAAGCATATTTTATCATTAAACTTACTTTTTTTTTTCCTCAGAATTATGATTTGCTATTAAACTGTATAGTCTGACATGTGCTACCTTGAAGGAAAACAAACAAAAAAAACCCCAAAAAGCTAACCAAAACAAACCCAAACAAACAAACCCCACATTCCTTTATTCCACATCTTGTTTTCTCCTTACTTCCAAAGCAAGTTCTCCGGTTGTAGTGGAATTCTCATTTCTTCAAAACAGGCAGTATATTTGCTTATTGTCAGTCAAACGGTCTTCTTTCTGGATTTGTAATGTCATGCATCAAATCTTTCAAGTTTCTAAAATGGCAGTTCTTTGGCCGTTCTAGCTTGAGTTCTTCAAAATGTTTTTCCTCTGGTTGTGATAATTTCTGTATCCTTACTTCTGATTGACATCCTCAGTTGTCTTCCTGTTCAAGATCACCACCTTTCATAAACAGGATAAACTGTCACCTTATGTTAGAGCCATTCCTAGATTATTTTAAGCTTTGACGGCATTTTAACTGCATATTGACCCTATAGCTTCTTTGCCTCTGCTCTTTTTGACTTATAAGATATTGCTAGATTGTTCCTTAAAGACTTTGTGTCCACTCATAATGTTCTGACTGAGATGACCAACCAGCTGGCAGGTATTTTTTATGCTCGTTCCTTGTCCCCCATCCCTAGTTCATTACAGACTTCTGAAAATTATAGTACTTTGGATCTCTAGGAGTGCAGGCCTATATCTGTGACCCTGAGCTCCCTAGTACTTGTTGCCAGTAGGCAATAACATTGGAATGAGATGCTATTGAAAGGATCTATTTCTTTCCATTGACTGAAGGTAATGACTGAGAAAGGCAGTGCTCAGAAATACAGGATTGTAGGTCTGACGGAAGCCTCCTTAAATGTCAGGGAATTAAGGAATTCTTCAAACTAGAAAAACACGTTATTATAAGAGAAGTTCATAGTGATTTGTTGTAATGACTGTACTGTGACCATCTATCCATTTCTACTGAGCTGTTCGCTGACTTTCTGGACTTCTGAGTACCCATAGCTAGTTTTCCTTCTTAACTGTGGAATTTCTCCAGCTTTGCACTTCCTTGTGTTTGTCTATGTCAGTGCATCCAAATCTTTTACCACCACTGAACTCTGACAGTTGGCAGTATACTAAGACTAGAAAGTAAGGATTGTTATGAGAAGAGGAGGATGAAGGAGAAACATGAAGCTAGGTATAAATTTTCTTGAACTTCATAAAATAGGTGAGATAACATGCCCATTTTCTCTTCTAAGGTAAATATTCAGGGAGATTAAATTACTATTTATTTAGTCCAGATTAAAAAAATAATAATATAAGACTATTCCTGGCCTGAGCTAAGTTAGCAATGATACAGATCATAATGCACAGAAGCGATCTGTGATCCATTTAAACAAAGTGTAGTATTTTTCCAGTTCTCATTGCCCCATGCATAACCACTCTTGAGTAAAGATCCAAATCTCAGTTCTCACCAGTAAATCAAAGGCATCATTGGATTAGAATTTTCTTCAGAATTTGCTGTAAACCTACACAAGGTGTAAATGAAATAGTAATTTATTTGAAGTTTGGAAGACAGATTTTGACTTCTACAAGATTTAATTTCAAGTATTCAGAAGTACCCATGTGACCAGAATCTGTGCTATTTTGGAGAAATTGGTTACTTGGGAGCCTTGTGCCTAAGGAAATGCAGCACACCTTTTTAAAATTGAAGATGGAACTGATTGCTGTAAATGACCTAGTTGCTTCTGAAAGTGTATATTCTAATATGTTATGGTGTGCTGTGGCAGAAAGATTTTAGTCAGTCTTTGAATATGATATCATAGGTACAGGTTTGTCAGGAATAGTTCAGCTATTCCAAATACATAATACATTTATAGTGTACTGTCATATATTCCAACCTTCATAGCCTTATTTTCCATTTCTGGGCATCTATTTCTAGACACATGAGGGGTTTTAGACATCTGTGGGTGTCTTTCACTCCTCTTCTCTCTCCTCCTTTTTCTGAGATTTCCCAGTCATATATTCTTCCTAGTGCTGTTAAGTCTGAATGCTGAAAATGACATATTTTATAGTTCTCCAAAAGTACTTTAAATCTAATTTTCATTGCTCATACTGCCTGCTCTGGTACTGCAAGGTACCAGATTATCTTCTGCTGTTATGTAGTGCAAATTCTTTATTTCAGAGGGAGGAGGAGGGGTGCAATATATTTCTTACGCTGGATATAAAGATTTCTTCACTTTAATTATTGTGCTTAAAAGTGAGCTATAATAAAAGGTTTGATGAAATATAAAACATTTCCTCATTTTTTACTGATCATTGGATTAACGATCCTGTATATTTCACAGC
>NW_009928692.1:16115-21241 GCF_000696875.1 Nestor notabilis
GTGCAAGCTGCATTCCACTTGCTGATAGTTGGTGGGCAGATGCCTTTCATGTTGTTTTTATTCACTAACTCCCTACATAAATATTTTTTGCCCCCTGCAGCTGCAAATGAAGATGCTATAAAACTGAACGAGACACTTAGAACCCAAGACAAGACCTTGGAGAAGAGTCTTCCAGAACTGCAGAGTGAGGCGGACAGAATGATTGCAGAGTTGAGAAGTAGAGGGCTGAATATGCAAGAAAGAATAGCTCAAGATGAGTTAAAGTGAGTAGAGACCTCAGTCTTCAACCTCCCAGTGATAATATCTGACTCTTGTAAATGTTACTGTCATCTTTTCCAACCAAGTTTTCAATCTGGGGCTTACAGAAATACAAATGAATGCAAAGTCTAATACTTCGTATCTGTTAAATGTAGCATTTGCATTTTTGGGAATTCTTCTTTATGTGGAAAGCAATCCCTAGGAAATTACTTCTCTGCTGCACAGGTGCCAGCAACATTTCTAATCGAATATTAAACAATTTGTCTCAATTTATGTTTAGTTTCTGCTTCAGACGTGATGAATGGCTTTTGTTCTAAAATGCTTATCTAGAAGCAGGGTTTTTTCTGCAAAACTAATTGGTCTAATAAAAAAATTATCTGTCTGCAAAGTTTTTCTAGTAACATAGACATTCAAAAGGGTGTATTTTGCCATATAAGTAGCATAGATCAGAATATTCGAACTCTGTGGCGCAGTCAGAAACTCAGGGTTTGGTTATTTAGTGATCTGTAAAAATAAAAACTATGTATGTATATATAATTATATTGGCAGCTCTTTATAAAGCATTTTTTAAGATGCTGAAAAATTACTTGATCCAGAAAAATCGTTGGCTTGAAGTTAAAATTCTGTCAGTCTCTTACTTCTGTGTCAGTCAGACCAGGCATATTTCTACAGCTAGTCTTTGCTTAGCATTTCACCAAAGCAAACAGCTAGCAGGTAAGCCAGCTGAGCAGTAGTCCACTGAAGTTGTGATGTCTCTGAAAACTGTCTGGGATAGAGGTATTCAGGCCTGAAAATGTCAGTTATCAGGTGCATGCATACTGTAAGGAGAAGTAAATGGAATACAAAATTAGCTAAGAATTCCAGGCACTATAGAATCAGATTTGCCCTGCCTATCTTACACTTTATAAACTGGATCATTTTCTGAAAATTCTACTAGCACATTATTTCTTCCCATCATTCTGAAGGTTCTGCTCTCTGTTCTCTTGAGAAAGGATATGTTACAAACTTCTTTTTCACCAATGTTTTATTGCTTTCTTCTGATTCCATTGAGCCTCTTCTATGCCTTCTTTACTCATATATATAATTAAACCAGGGAAAAGTAAAGAAGGAAAAATTTAGCCTAACCTTTGAAAGTGCTGCCTCCAATCACAGGGGGAACTGGGAGGAGGCCTTTCAAACAAGTTGGTCTTAGTTGACAAATGCTACAGCCAACATGAAACTCAGCATGAAATGCAGAAGGGTTCTGCAGGAAAAAAACTTCTCCTCCCTCTTACTCTTCTTCTCAAAATATGCAAAGT
Source organism: Nestor notabilis (assembly GCF_000696875.1). Lineage (NCBI taxonomy): Eukaryota > Metazoa > Chordata > Aves > Psittaciformes > Psittacidae > Nestor > Nestor notabilis. The sequence goes on from NW_009928692.1 coordinate 17,672, forward strand.
GATTATTTTCATTTCCTGATAAAATAATATATTTTATACTAAGGAATATATGAACGTACTTGCTGATTTGAGATGCCATTTGGGGTACTGTGTGCAGTTCTGTTGTCCTCAACATAAGAAGGACATGGAGGTGTTGCAGCAAGTCCAGAGGAGGGCCACAAGGACGATAAGGGGGCTGGAGCACGTCCTGTACAAAGACAGGCTGAGAAAGGAGAAAGTTGGGGCTGTTCAGCCTGGAGAAGAGAAGGCTGCGTGGAGACCTCATAGCAGCTTTCCAGTATCTGAAGAGGGCCTACAAGGATATTGGAGAGGGGCTATTCATCAGGGACTATAGTGATAGCACAAGGGGTAATGGGTTTAAACTTAAATAGGGGTGACTTAGGTTAAATATAAGGAAGGAATTCTCTACTTTGAGGGTGGTGAGGCACAGGAACAGGTTGCTCAAAGAAGTGGTAATTGCTGCATCCCTGGAAGCGTTCGAAGCCGGTTGGATGGGGCCTTGAGCAACCTGGTTTAGTGCGAGGTGTCCCTGCCCATGGCAGGGGGGTTGGAACTGGATGATCTTAAGGCCCTTTCCAACCCTAGCTACTGTATAATTCTATGATTCATTCTATGATTTTGTGATTTCATCGAAGTTGTATGGTTTATCTTAAGGATAAGATTATTTCTTTATAGGTAGTCACTGAAAGCCAAGAAATATTAGCAATGAACTCAACAGAAGGAAAATTAGTCACTGTGGCTTAGAGAGCAGGAAGGAAAGGGCCTGAGATAATGTTTTCTGAAAATATTTTACAAAATACTGTGTATTAAAGAAAAATATCTTAAAACTGTTTAAATAATGTAGTAAGATAGTGAATAGGATCCGTTCTGCACAGAAAAAGGATGAAAAAAACTAAGCATTTTGAAAACTCTGTGAGTGGGTGCATATGTGTGAATCACTGTGCTCACATGTATTCTTACAGAATTATTTAGCAATACTTTTGAATATCTCTGCAAGTCTCATGATAACTTTGAAGTAGTTAATCATGTCTACTCTTTGTTGAGATGTCTTTTGGTGGTGATTGTATTCTGCTTTCAGAATTTTGTCCAACAACAGAATGACCACAATTAGTGGATTCTTACCTCTCCTATGTTTTAAGTGAATTCTCAAAAGTTAAATTAAGAAGATAAATGAAGTAAAGTCTTCTTGCTTTCATAGATGGCAAAACTTCTTCTACATATGCAGCTTTTTCCCTCATTTGTTTTCCTTCAGACTTTTCAAATCAAGTCTGCAGTCTGATCGCCTTAATGTACTGAAATGGCACATTAGTCAACAATTTCTCTCTAAAAAGCATGTTAAAAAAATACCAGTTTCTGTCCTAAACTGCCCTGATTTTCATACTTATGAAATAAATCTTTCAATATTTTATAACATTCCTACACATTTTCTTGGATGCCACTGAGTTGCTATCAAGGGATGCTGTGAGACAGAATTCTATCTTTCTATTTAATATGCCGAATAGCTTTAATTTTGTGTGACTTTTTCTTCCATAAATTTGTCTGATGGCTTTTGAGCCACTACAGTGCTTCTATCATCCAGTTTGCTGTAAGAATGAATTGCATAACTCAGCCACACAGTTTTTTAAGATATACCTCCTGTGTTTTGACATTGCTTCCTGATCTTTTCATTCCTGTATTTTCATTTTTGAAAGACATTGGATAGTTGGTCACCTTATCCATTCTATTCATGATGTTACAGTCCTCATTTCTTCTCAAGACAGGACAATTTTAACGTACTTAGACTCTCATATATATACCATTTATTTTTTAAGAATAACTTTTTCATTAGTTTCTAATCTTTCTTTCATTCTCTTGTACTCCTTTTGAAGATCCAGATCATACAGCATTCCAGGTGTTAGGCCAGACCTGTGGTTGTTTCTTCTAACACTTCAAGAATTTTGTATTGTTTTGTTCTTTTTCTAGGAAGGTACTCAGTGAAAGTAGCACAGCTGAAATGTACAAGATAGATAGCATTTCAAGAAATGTGGTGAAGTCCAGTCACACAGAAATTCTGGTCATAAAGCAACAGATTACATGGAGCAGATTTATTGCCTTGTATTTCATTTGAAAGAACAGAGGGAAAAATGTACAACAGGTCCATATGGAAGTGCTATCTTTAGAGCACCCCTAAGAAGTTTTGAGGTAGACTGCTGGACAGATAGGCAGTTTGGACTGTACTATGAGGCAAGGTCATAAAAAGGAAACCCATCTTTGTACTGTTCCTTCACTATTGCAGAACCGTAAGGGTGTCAAAATTTGCCAGAATTACAGGACAGTAGCTGCTAATACAAAAATAATTGAAAAGCTATGGGTGGAGTTCTAAATGCCTTTCCACACTTCTGTGACAGCATATCAATACTGGGATTTATTTTTTTAAATATTTAAACATTTTTTTAATGTATATTTTATCCTGAGAAGTTGCAGTATTTTTTCCATCAAAACCAAAAGCAGGGCAGGTGAGTTAAAAAAAACCCAAAACATCTCAGAAAATCACAAAGCTAAGGTAACAATTTGGCTTTCCTTGGCTCCAGGTCAGATCCTTCCTCAAAATTATGCCCATTTATGCGTTTCTTTTTAGATGATGGTTTTTAATGGAACTGACTATAGGCAGGCCAAATTGCAGAGTTTTTCAGAAAACAGAGTCCTTGTTTTCCACACAGCTTCTTCAGACACTTTGCCATAATGAGACAGGAAGAAAAACTTAATCTGTTCCAGGTGGAAGTATGTCAGACTTCTTCTGTAGGCATCTGTAGGTATTATCTTACAGATTCCTGTTTACTCTGTTTACTTAGGATTTTTCTTTATCTCTAAAGCATCATTTTGGAAGTGCCTTTTTTTTATTATTTTTTTATTTCCTCTCTCTCTTTTGTGTTTTTTTTTTTTTTTTTTTTTTTTAAACTGGGTGCACCAACTTTCTGGTGATCAAGAAATACTTCATCCCCAAAAGTAAGGACTTGTGAACTTCCTATTATTCTGTTGCTAAAGTCGATGAAAACTATCCCAGAATTTATTTGAGATAAACAAAATTCTTTGGGGGATTTGTTTATTTCACAAGAGAGTATTTACAGTATTTATGGTTTTTGGCTGTCCAAAGCAGTTTGTCTGCTGCAAGACAACTTGAAATCAAGAATATCTACACATTCCCCTCAGTTAAAGGTAGAAAACCACTTTGTATCATATGTCACATTAACATGAATGAAGGAAATCTTTTTGACAAGTTGAAATGTTTTAGAAAACCTCATTTTAGTAGCCAGATCTCAAGAATGGCAACCTACTGAGAAAAATAAAAAAAAACCCAAACAAACAAAAAAAAAAAACCCACAAAAAAAAGTAACAGTTTTCAAAGGAAAATATTTGAATATTTTCTACTTAGTAAGTAGGACCTTAGTGACACTTAGAAACCTGTTTAGGAAAAGGCTTAAGAACAACTGTTGTTTCACTTTATTAAGCATGTGTTTTCTTGAATGTTACTTCAAGATTTAATTTAGAAATCCATTTCATTTGCATGTTATTAAGAATATTCAGATTATT
>NW_009928692.1:21315-27449 GCF_000696875.1 Nestor notabilis
GAAGATCTTTTGGACAAGGTGAAGAGCTTATTTGGTGAGCCCAGTGACAATAATGAGGTTCTCAAAAATGAGGTCCGGGACAAGCTAGCAAGCTACCACACTAAAGTAGATGATGCTCGAGATCTGCTAAGAGAAGCTAGACGTAAAATTTGGGAGGCTGATCGTTTATCTGTGGTCAACAAAAAAAATATGACTGTGGTAGAGGTGAGTGCCAACAAGTTGTATCCATGATTACTTGGAGTCTGATCAAAGTTGGAAATTTTGCATGATTAAATCTTGAAAAAAAAATATAAGAAAAACAAAAATATTACTAAAATTTAACTATATCTGATGTAATTAAAAGGAAATGTACTCCTCAGAATGAAGGAATGTATTGACTTTTAAAAGTAGAATTACTCCACAGCTTTACTAAAATAATATACTCTGCTTTTAAACACTGAGTGGAGGGTGCATTGGATTTATTATTCTGGGGAAAATTAAATTCATCTCAGTATAAATAGTCATGTAAAATTCAAATCCTGCCCTCAAGATTTAAATAGGAGTTCAGTTAAAATCTTTGCTGTCATATATTTGCTCATAGAAAACTTATATTTTCATCTTCCTCCACAACCCCTGGGAAGAAGACTGAAGGGGAGGTATGTGGATATTACAGACTAATAAATCAAACTCTATCCTCTGTAGTTTGCAGCTGTTATAAATGATCTCCCTCATAGCAGAAGGGTCTGCTTGTGATTTAATTTAAATTGCAGAGACTTAAAGAGCATCTTATACTGTACATTAACAAGCATTTAACCAAGACATAAAGAGCAAAGTCAACCTAGTGAAGATAATTGTTTCAACTCTTTGTATCTCAGTGAGCTTTTGCCTCATGCACAGTGATGAGGTTAGAGTTCCGAGACCTCAGTTCTCAGCAGAGATTTGAGGGCTTGATTGAATTAAGGAAATACAGTGGTGTAAAGAATTTAGGTGATCTCTGTTCTGTGCATTTTCTTCCCAAATGTGGATGGATAAATGTCAGAGAAATTACCTGCTTTCTCAGTTTTTAAAATATTCTCTGCATCACAAATATCAGAGTGCCTGCATGCATGCTTTCCAGCAGTCCTGCCTACCTAGTTGTTTTGAGGGTTTTTTTGCTTTATTTTGACCCTATTTTGACCAAGAAGCTGTGAGAGCACTGTGAACGCTAGAATGCCATGGTCTCCTGTCAAACTAATCTGAATGGATCTTGCACAGGAAATTGTCAGTTTCTTGTTCAGAAATCCATTCTTACTACAAAAAACATGCAGTATTTTTACTAATTAGAAAACCAAGAATACTAAGTTTGCTCCAAACCATCATCTTTTATTTTATATTCAGTAGTTAGTGAAACACCAGTGGAAATAAACAGGAAAGCAGCAAAATGTTTTGATAAATTTTGCCTTGATAGCCAGAGAAGGTAATTGTCAAAATGAGGAACTTGCACATCTCCATAAAGATTAGGATGTCTAACTTCTTTCTCATTCATTTTGCTGTAGTGCTACAGTGAGTTGCCTCTGTTAGAGAGCAACAAAAAACCTACCATGTAGGAGGTGGATACAGAGCTGGGGACAGGAGGACAAAGGAAAAATACATTATATGTGCTTTATTGTTGTCACTGTCTTTGCTCTGAAAGCTCAGAGAATGCCGGAAGTGGTATTGTGGCATGGTGACAAAATGTAGTCTTCTATTGGGATGCTAGTATTTGAACTGGCATCCAATTCTGGTAAATAACTCATCTTTCTGTTTGTGTGCACACACTCTATAGAAGAAAAAGCAAGCTGTAGAAGATGGCAGACAAGACGTTGAAAAGAGCCTGCAGGAAGGGAATGATGTCCTTAATGAAGCCAGCAAACTTGCAAATGAAATCAGCTTAGCTATAGAGGTGAGTGTTTTATTATCCTTATCTAAGAATTAGTACAACAAAGCATCATTATGGAAGCAAAATAGATAATTAAAGTAACACCTGATTTTTCTTTTACTTTATAAATGTTAGAATATTTGATTTGGAAGAAATCATTTTTCCATTGCTGTATGGCTGAAAAGCTAATCTAGTATGTAAAAATGATTAACTCTGAGGTTCAAGTGATTCATTGGATTACATAAAGAGCCAGCTCATGATTTTTCATGGACTCTGCCTTCTTTTATAAATACGGTCTTCTGATCGTGGTACTGACTTTATCTTTAATATTGCAGATACAGCAGACCCATTCACAAACTGCAACTACTAGGTGTAGATTTATCTGCACAAAAACGATACGTGCATATCAGAAGGAAATTTCAGAAGTAATCTGTTGCCTGTGGCAGCAGTTTAAAGTCTTGATAGGTCAGGGAGAGAAGAGGATTGCACTATCATTTTTCATAATCTGGAGATGGACTTTTTACAGGGGCATGTAGTGACAAGACAAGAGAGGATGGCTTGAAACTGAAAGAGGATAGATTTAAATTAGATATTAGGAAAAAATTCTTCAATATGAGGGTGGCGAGGCACTGGCACAGGTTGCCTGGAGTTGCAGTTGCCTCATCCCTGGAGTTGTTCAAGGCCAGGATGGGTGGGGCTTTGAGCAACTTGGTGTAGTTGCAAGGGGGTGGGAGCTAGATGATCCTGAAGCTCCCTTCCAACCCAAATCATTCTATGATTCTATGATAATGTTTTTGAAAATTGTACCTTAAAGGTTTTACTGATCAGTACCTTGGCTACAGCAAAAAAAAAAAAAAAAAAAAAAAAATCTTGAAATATCATTGGTTCTGGAAATACTTCCAGCTTGCATTAAAGATTGTTATAATGAATGGGAAAAATGCCTTGTGGAGAACTGTGAACGGAAACACTTTGGGACAGCTTACTGGAACGGGAAAGGCGGTTCTTCCAAAAAGTATAGTTCTTAGTAAGATACTAAGGAAAAATACAGTGAGGTCACTCAAACTGTCCTGAAACGTGAAAATTCTTTCATTGGTTAGTTATTATTGTGGAGCACACTGACAGTTTAGTATAACTATGTATGCATCCACATTTAGGAAAGAAATTTAAATTAGAGTTTATAAGCTTTTAAACTGTGCAGTTCCTTAATTGTAAAATAAAATATCCTGCTATGCTCAAGAGAGGCAAGTAACTCTTGGAATACTGTTTTGTCTCCCCTCTGCTCTCCAGTCCAACCATTTCTTTATTCTTTCCATATTAGTTCCCTGAAGTCTTACTGCATGGGTAAGTTATAAGATAATACCTCAAAAGGAAATAAAAAATAATGAATACATATATATATGTATATATAAGGGGCTACAGAGTGCTTGCATTCAGCTGATTAAAGGCCTTTCTTTTGCCATTTGCAGTATGTAGAAGGCGTTGCAGATAAGATACAGTCAATGTCTGATCAGCTGAATGATAAAATAAATGATTTATCACAAGAAATTCAAGATAGGATGCTTCCAGAAAAGGTGTTGCAAGCTGAGAACCATGCAGCCCAGCTGAATGAATCATCTGCAATACTGGATGGGTAAGGCAGCTGTCCATAAGTAATAATAAAATCATGAAGCAGGTTTGTTAAATTGCTCGACAAAAACTGAAGGGTGTTTTTAGACTTTGACATCTGTCACTGGGACTATACAAATAACCAGTGTTCTATACAAGTATACAACTATACAGTTGGTTAATTTGTGTATGTATCTCTTGTAAACTGTTTCATATATCTTGTGATGCTTACAGGCTGCATAAACTGCAAACAGTGCCCTCAGATGCACTCATAACACAGTTTAACTTCACATATGCTTACTGCTCTGTTGATATGAATGAAATTGAGCTTCGTCTTACACAACCCAATAAATGTTTTCATAAACATTTGTTAAAAACAAGCATTATTTTTATTCTTAAGATGACCAGTTAGTAAAACAGCCTTACCATGGTGCTAATTTTTTTTACTGTCAGAAATCCCCCATAGTGACAGACCATAACCCCTCTAGTGATTTCAAACACTCTCCCAAAATGAATAGGTGTCATGAGCTAAAATGCTTAAATCTAAGTACAGAAACTTCAGTTTCTGTTTACCACTATCATATTCCTAAATACAAGTGAGAATTGCAAGGCCCTTGGTTTATATGACCACAGAAATGGTCTTTATATGACTTTCAGAAATAATGATGTTTTTCAATTCATCATGAATATAGTTTCCTGGAAAGAATAGAAGAAAAGAAGGGTTTGGGTTTGTTGGGGCTTGGGGGTGTCTTTTGTTTTATTGAGTTTTTTGCATTTAAGAAAGCAAGCCTTAAATAGTAAGTATTTACAACAACAGTAATACTCAGAAATAGATCATGGATGTTCTGCCTTTTGGAAGCTGTCCCCAGCATAGCTTCAGAGGTTTATGTTCTCAAAACTACAACATGAATTAAAAAAATGGAGAATTTTTTTTTTTTTTTTTAACATCAATGATATGCTCTTTTTTTGCTGCTTACATCTCTTAGATCTACCTGAAGACTTCAGTATCCCAAAAACTTGTGGGCAGATGCTTAACACACTTTTTTTCTTGCCAGAATCTGTAATTTTGAGGAAAAGGCACAGAATTATCTCTGATAAAGTGTCTGATACTTGCAAAATTACTGGCTTCATATACAGTGTAGTCATACTATTATAGCTATTCAGTCTACTTTCTGTTTTGAGAAGTATGTAAAATAATGATAGCCGTGATTTCCTGAGTAAAAAGGATTTGAAAGGCATTCTATAAAACCGTAACTTTTGTAAATGGTATTTGCAGGGTCTGATTAGAACATGTCAGCTTTGTGGTGCACCTCTGGCCTAAAATACGTGACTTGTGTCACATCTAACCGCAATCCTGAGTTTGGATATAAATACCCAAATACATGGAAAGTTGGCATGGAGGAACTAAGAAGCAGAGAAAATGTAGACAAAAACCAATATTTTGCCTCCTTAATGAAATTTTGGCAAGAAATATTTTGAGATAGAGGTTTTTAACTACGCTAAATAGACTCTTATGAGTGCCTGCAGATGCTTCTTTCTTAATGCAAATTGACAACCTGGCCTTAAAGACCTTAGGATAGTGTTTAAAGTCTCATTCACTGTGGTATAACAGTACTGTGTATACATCTATTTGATCCAGACATCAGCCTTAATTTCTTAAGATATACAATAAAAAATGCAAAAGCAAGGTCATTAAAAATATATCTAAAAACAAATTGTTCAAAATCAAGATTTCTAATGCAGTCAGATAGATACATAACTTCAAAAGACAAAGAAATTCCAAGGTCTGATGTAATCCTCCATCAGGATAAAGTTAACTTCATTCACTGACATCAGTCATACTTCACAGGAATATGCAGTCTCTATCTGTTGTAGGAATTCAAAAAGTAATCTATCTTCACAACTGGCACTTGGGTGTCTTTCAGTTAATACTAAATTTGCTGAAAAATAGAATTTCATCTTACAGGAGAAATTGTGGGAGAGTTCTTTCTCTCCAACCACCCCCTTAGGCTTCAAATAGTATACTGACTGATAGTGAGGACATTCTCTGAAGACTGAGAATATGGAACAGTTCATGAATTTAACGTAGGAAAAATTATTTTTCCTGTAAACAGGATGGTATTAGTGTAGGCTTCTCCCTTATGGTTAATCACCTGCTCATGAGTAAACATTACTGATATTTGGCAAATTTAGTTTGGTTCCCTCCTAGCCAGGATGTATATAAACCATATTTGTAAGTAATACTTGTGCTACTAGTTAGATAACTACTCTGGGCTGTGCATTTCTCAAACAGAGCATCACAAAAACTTACTGTAGCCTAGTGAGCTCCATCTGTACTTGAGAAAGAAGCTATGCTTTTCCAGGAGTGTCACAGAGGCAGCTCAGTCATGCTGTTTCTGCAGCAGCCTAAAGGGAATCCCTCTCCCTCTATTAACTACACATGGAGTCCGGGGAGTATGCCTTCCATCCCCTTTGTCTTTCCTGTTGTGTTTTGTAGAAATCATTAAATACTCATTGAAGCAAGGATTAGAGCCCAGCTGTCCCAGTTCCTCAGAAAACAGATTAATTACCAGGTTAGAGAATGAATTTCTCTTTCTTCCACACACATTGTCTCAATGACTAAATATTTTATACAAGCTGGAGCAGGTCCAGC
>NW_009928692.1:27480-74365 GCF_000696875.1 Nestor notabilis
CTGCTTTATATTAGTATACAACTTGATGGCTAGAGCATTTCCAGAGAGGCAAAAATCCAAGTTCAAATCCATTCTTGTCCAATTCAAGTGGGAATTGTAGCCCACTTACTTGTTATTCAGGAAAAGCATCATAGGCATCAGACATAATGTATACTGAGCTAGATGTCTTCAGGCTAATTCTGTAAGTACAGTACTCCTTTGTAGAAAACATTTGAATATATCATGCAGAGAAAATGCAAGAGAAGTGATTTCTCCAGCCTAATGGCTAGAAATTCCCCTGGAAGGGGATTAGCTGAGGTCCAGCCTACTCATCAGGAAATATTAGTTGTTTATAATTGCCTTGTAATCTAATTATTGTTCTTAGAATTTATGGTTTCCTATAAGTACCAACATCCTATTCAATATAAAGCATTATTGTGTGTGTTCTTAATTTTGGACAGTAAAATTAGCATTTAGGATTTAGACAATCAGATCTCCTCCAAACCTGGCATTTCTGTGTTTGGCAGCCAGACCAAGAAATTAAGTGTCCAGAGAGTCTACTTTAAAGTGTGCTTGTGATGATCCCCCATGTTCATTCCCTGCAAAATTTATTGAGTTGCCTGCCTCAACACATAACCTATAAATGCACATTATGAATATATGTTATCCGCATTATATTGTTAAGCACTGCATCTTTTCTCAGTGTCTGATCCATTTTTAGCTCATAGAACCTCTTTTAGCTAACATTGCTTTTTTATGTCTTTCTACACAGATAAAATATGAATTCCATTAAACACATGATGCCAGAACTACTGAAATCTCGAGAGAAGCATTTGTCGCTAAAGAAATGCTTTAGAAATAGCCTTAGAAATACAGGCTGTTGGGTTTGAAAAAGTAGGATACTATGTTCTGTTGAGCTCTGATAGCGGGTTTAATGGTGCGTCTACTTTTCCTATCCCAACAGAATCCTTGCTGAAGCCAAAAACCTCTCTTTCAATGCCACACTTGCTTTCAATGCTTATACTAACATCAAGGATTACATAGATGAAGCTGAAAAAGTTGCCAAGGAAGCCAAGACTCTTGCAAATGAAGCTATGCAAGCGGTAAGAGAAAAAAATAAATTGTGGAAAAAGGCTTAGATTTTCTGTGGAACTGTTTTGCCATCTTATGAGTTTATGTAGAGACCCCTGCCACCATAGATTCTTGTGTTGAGATCAGAAAGCTATGCCCCTGTCAGAGCTACATGTACTTTCAGACTACATCTCCATTTGTTCCTAACTTCTGCTCCTCATTTTTCTTTTCTCTTTTGTTTACTATTCTTCCTCCCTCTGTCTTCACATTTCAGTTCCTGCCTGTGTCTCAGGCCAACAGCTTTGAGTCAGGAGTGTAGGTCATTTGATACTCAGTAAAGCTAGCTTATACTTAAGGAAGGTTTTTTGCACACATTTAAAGAACTCGATACCTTAATTAACTCTTCACCCTCTAGTTCCATGAAAATGCTCAGGGACACTTCTCTGCGCATAAGATAAACTGTGTGCATTCTAGAAATGGAGAATTGTAGGAGGGGAGAGGGAAGTTTTATTCATAGAAACCATACTGCTTCTTTTGTGAACTCTGCTGGTTTTCAAAGACAAATCTTATTCTTACTATGAGGTACTGCATGCAAATCTTTGGAGGAAGTGGAGAGAACTTCTGCAAATAGGATTGTAAGGTAAAGACAGCCTGAACAGTAACAAGGAACTTGGCTCCTTAATGTGGATAGTGTGAGCAGAAAACATTCTGAGCATAGCCAGAATTACTTTTTATGTCAAATATCAAAGGAGTTAATGGCTAATTTGTAGAAGTTGGTCAGAGAGCAGCCGACATGCATTTCACAGGCACACAGACACACAAGGAAATGACTGTACAATATGAAATTGCCAGAGTCTATATTTGATGCAGAAACAGATGTATAAAAGCAACTTGGAGTTACAGCACTTGTGCATGGATAAAAGTAGCTTGCAGAAAGCTGATTCAGTCAAATGGGTTATGAGAACAGCAAAAGCAATCACATGCTGTAAAGGTCTGTATTTAGGAGAGGGATAAAGTGATCTAGCCACTGCACAAAAAAAAATTAATATTTTTAGGCTGTTTACATTGTCAACTTCGATTTCAAAAAACACTAATTACTGTATTTCTCTCTTGATGAGAAAATTTCACCTCACACATTAGTATGCTCTGTAAATACTTATTTTTATCACTGGAACTCCTAATTACAGTGCAGAAGTAAATAAGGAGCTGTGGAATTTTTTTCTTCTCATTAGGATATAATACAGATAGTTATCTTTTGCTCCTTCATAACTTGCAGTGAGTGAGGCAGCAGCTGTTTCAGGGATTGAATAGTAAAAAAAGACACATAGAGCAGTCAAGAAACAAAGCAAGCAATTAAAATATGGCTACAAAAGAGTATATATCAGATGGTGAGCTGGCTAATTATACCATGGAAAGTAGATAAATAATTTGAAAGGGATGGAGGTGAAAATGGATAGTATGATGGAAATAGAGGCAAGTGAATAGCAAAGAAAGAGACTAAGATATTATTAAGGTGAGGTTTTAAGCATCTTCATTTCATGTATTCATTAGCAGGAACTTGGTTTTTGTTATAAGCTGTATATGTGTAATAGGAATCTAGTTAATAAAGAAGAAAAAGGAGGGAGCTGCTGCTTTTTAAATGTAATTGGCTTGATAGAGAATAGAAGTAATCAGTGGTTTGCCATCAAATTGCTGCAGAGCAAGGTAAATTTTTTTAATTTGGTAAATGATCATGTGACAGTTTTGGACCAGCTTTTAAAAAATGGCTTAATTGTGAAGTTCGGTCATCATTTCATTATTCTATTTTTTTGTTTTAATGCAAAGACTGTGGTATGTTTGCTTGTCGTAAGTGAAGAGCTTAACTGCTAACCGGGTAAACCAGGCTCCCTCTTTCTGCAGGCCCCAAGGAATCCACTTCTAGCTGACCTTCAACATGAGTGGGAGTGCAGGGCTGACTGGAGCATGGAGGTTCAAGCACTCTCCTAGAAGGCAACATTTGTGGATTTGAGCTCCCTCAGACTCAGAAGCCCCTAGATACTATGTCCCTTCCTTTCTGAGAAGGTGCTTTTGGGGACCCTGTGTAGAAGACAGAGACCATCAGTTTTGCCTTCCTTTTGGAAGATGGAGCCATGTGCTTTCCTTTATGAGAGCAGTTTTGTGTGCCAGTCTTCTGTAAGACACGACTCTGATCTCCAGATGCTGACAGATAATGGAGAGCAGTGCTGTAGCTCACATGTGTCCCTGAGCCTAGCCTTTCGCATTAGCCAATTATGATGTTGGGGTAAGGGGAGTGAAGGTTTCCCAACAGCAGCAACCTGGTGCATGAAGTAGAGATGGTACAGGCAGGACTGAGTTTTAAATTCCACCCTGTATGTCACTGGAGTGAATAATTTACAAAAATTTTAGTGATATCTGGGGGGGGGTGATTTTTGGTTTGTAATGGGAAAATGATTTTGTTTTCAAATTAAGCTAATGTTGCTAAAAGCAAGAACAAAAAGATGCTTAAAATCCATTGTAATTACAGAAAGCCTGATAAATGACTGGAAAAAATGTATTAAGAATATGACAGAAAAATTCCTCCTGAGCTTTTTATGATGGCTTTGCTCTCCCCTTTAAACACAAAATAAATTTATCATAGATGAGAACTGTCTAGCATTCAAGCAGCTTCAACATCGCATTCTAGTCAAGGCAGTAACTGACTGAAGAGTCATGTTAACAGATCCAGCTTTAAGTGCCTGATCTTGAAAAAATTCTTAGGCTTTTTAGAGGGGCTTATAGGCTAGTAACTGGAACCACAGGGGGCATGTTAGGTGTTTAGGGTCCTAACTCCTTCTTTGCTTTTGACATTCTTTGTAGTGGTACCCCAACAGTTATGTTCAGTGTCTAGGTTTCCTTATGTGGTAATGTCATAAAGCTGCCTAGTGATCCTCCTTGTGAGGTTGTCCTGAGGTGCAAATCATTTGTCACATTTTGGTTCAGACTGCTCATCTATCTTCAGGACTAGTAAAAATGAAGGTAGCCCTAACTCTTGCATAGGCGAAAACTTCTCAGAATATAAGTGTGCATGGGGAAAAAAAATTAAGGATAAGGCAGAACTATTTTTAACTGATGTGAATTAGCGCTTAGGTCTGTAAAATACTTTCTATGTCTGTAAGTTCAAGTATGTGATCCTCAAAACTGTACTGTAAATGCAGTGCATTTACATTTGTGCTTGGAGCCATACCTGTGCATGTGACCAAAACCACCAATATGTCAGCAGATTTGGACAGCATGATGCCTACTTCATGTTTACATCCGTTCATGAATCCTCAGGAAAAATTCCTTGATGCAAAGTCCCAGCAGTTCTCAGCATGATGTGTTCAGACCATGCTCAGCATGTGCCGTCAGGGGTGTCTTCACAATGCTGTGACTATGGCTGATGTTATTCAAACTTGCAGATGTAGAACATTTCCCTGTTAATGTCGTAAGTCAGTGATTCACACAGTCATCCCTGGGAGATCTGGAGGATCTCTCCCATCCCAGGAGAATGCCATAACCCACCACGCTATGGGCTGAACTGAAATCTTTCTACTACTCCTTCAGAAGCTGGACTATTCGGCAAAAAAGAGTTCAAGGTTCATTGAAATACCAGGAAAAGGAAGGCAGAGGCGATATTTTTCCTAAATTCTTTCCTGTCCTGGGTTCAGCTACAGCAGTCATTTTTTCTCCTTCTTAGTAGCTGGTGCAGTGCTGTGGTTTTGACTTTCAGTCTGGGAACAACGCTGATAACACCGATGGTTTTAGTTGTTGCTAAGTAATATTTACTCTGACCAAGGACTTTTCTCAGTCTCATGCTTTGCCAGAGAGGAGGGGAAGCCGGGAGGAAGCAGAGGCAGGACACCTGACCCAAACTGGCCAAAGGGGTATTCCATACCACAGCACGTCATGCCCAGTATATAAACTGGGGGGAGTTACCCGGAAGGCCCAGATCGCTGCTCGGGTCGGGCTGGGTATTGGTCGGCGGGTGGTGAGCGGTTGTGTCCTCTCCCCTTGTTATTCCTCTTATCATTATTATTGGTAGCAGTAGTGGTTTGTATTATACCTTAGTTACTGGAGTGCTGTTATCTCAACCCGTGGGAGTTACTCCTCCCCACCCCACCGGGAGCGGGAGGGGAGGAAGGAAGAGGGGGGGGAGTGAGCGAGCGGCTGCGTGGTTCCAAGTTGCCGGCTGGGCTTAAACCACGACATTTCCTTACCCAAAGTTGTCTGCTAATTATCAGTTCATAGAGTTTTTCTGTAGTTTGTTAGATGCTTTTTTTTTTGCTGTTAAACTTTGCTAAAGTTTTTGCAAATCCATTCCATGGATGGGAAAAACCAGACTGATAAGGGTGATGTATGGTTTTAGTGGCAGCATTTTGCATTTTAATATTAGTGTGGCATTTATGCCTCTAAACCACAATTGAGATTGCATTGTTTGGTTACATAATGAAATCTGCCACAAGATGCTGCTTGTAAGCACTCAAGCTGCACAGAGTTGGGACGGAAGGGAGTGTGAAGGAAGTCACAGGGAGAGGAAAGTCCTTTCCAAAGCTTATGGATGCTCTGGAAGAGGCAAAAGTAGAACAAATTAGATTCCTGGGATCCTGTGATTTTTCAATTTACCTTGAATCACAAATTTTTTTGGGTTTTGGGGTTTGTTTTTTTTTTTTTTTTACAGCGGGTGTCTCAATTTAGAAAATAATATCAGAGACCCTTGGTTGTCAGCTTTAGTAAATCATGAAGGGGTTCGTCATGATCTGGGCTTGCCACAAGAACAAAATCTCACCTCACACCAAGCGAGAATGTGTTTGATTTTTTTCATTATTGACTTCATCATAACTCATCTTCTCATAAGCCACAAGAAAAGCTAGCAAAAATAGTATGTCTTACATCAGATGTGTCAATTAATCCTCCCTTTCAGAATTATTTTAAAATAAACATAAAATATAGCTTTTAATCAGTACACCTGTATTTGTCTCTGAAGGGGCTCTTCTAGTATTAACTTTATGTTGAAATCTGTTTCTGACTAATTGTCAGTACATGCCCCATTATTGTCCCTGATGTGATTAACTTCGTAGTTTTGTATTGTAAATCTGGCTCTCCAACATCATTTTATTGCATATAAACTGCCAGTCAACCATTCCTAGTTATTTAATAATAATGATCTTTGGTTCTGAAGTCCATGGTCAACAGAGTGATCATACCCTGGGTTCTGTTGCTAATGGAAAAAGAGTTATAAAAGTGTTATCTGATTTAACAGGCACATCTGCCACAAAATCTGGCCAAACATTCTTCCTTCAGGAGCATTATTTTGCTCAATTGGATGGCTTTTTTTTTTCCCTTTTCCTCTGTGTTTATATGTATTTTTCTATTACCAATGCTACTTGTGTTACATGATAAAGAAAATCTATAAGAAACTAATTTTGTTCATCTTTCAAATGGATAGTTTTTGTTGATGTTGAAAGGATTTTGTGTACACAGCTTAAGATTTCAGGTGAGCTTGGAAATATGGTAGTCCTACTGGCATTACTTCTTAAAATCACTTAGCCTGTGATGAAAGCTAAGCATACATCCTGTATGAATACAAGGAATCTTTAATAACTATATCCCTGTGACATGGCAACATATGCCGTAAGATATCCTGTAACAAAAATTTGGTTCTGAATTTCGAAAGTGTCCAAAACATTCCCTCAAACAAAAAGTAATGGGCACATCCAATATATGGGCTTCACAGTATAGTTAAAAAACAACAAAGATTCAGTGGTATGCAAAATATCACCTCTGGGCTTGCTCATTATATAAATAATGAATAGCAATAATAACTGTGTCATTTAATTGACACAGTTAATTTTTTAGTATATGAAGCTGCCCTGGAAAATGAAAGGTAGCTGCTGCTTAATTACATACTAGTTACAAGGCTGTGACCCATGACTAATATAGAATGTTGTCTGGCTGTCAGGAGTATTCTCAAAGAAATGTACTCAGTGTGATGTGTGACCTGAGTTCAGTCTTATAAACTGAACAGTAAGTGGTTCAGAACCTAGAGCATTTCCTACCAACTGAAAATATTAATCTAATTTAGAAAAATCATTCTATTAATCCCTGCAGTGAAGATAAAGATGGATGTTTTTGAAAAGAAAGACATTTAGGCAGCGTGATATGATGAAGGATGGTTATTTAGTAGTAACACTTTTTCAGATTAACTGCAGTTTGCCCTTCTTCTTAAACTCTTTTCTTTCATTTCTTTTATATCATATTTTCTTTACTGACCTAACAATTACAATTCTTGAGTTTAACCACAAATGAATCTCTGATGTCGGTGCTAGGATCTGGATCATCAAATCCAGTCTGGCTTCTAAAGGTACTGTAGCTGCTGTTAGGGAGGAATACTGTGTTGCATGATGTTTTGTCCGTAGCTGGAGGGGAAAACCCATGTTTAAGTTGAAATATCTTTCTTTGTTTTGGACCTAGAGTCAAAGTTTTGCTCCTAGAGTCAGACCTGTTTCTTTAACACTGCAAACATTTTCTCTTTTTATTAAAATTATCACTGGTATTACAAAGGAGATCTGGCTTCCCATAAAAATAAAAGGATATTAATTAGAGATTTTTTATTTTTGTGTGTGTGTGTGTGTCTTGTAGACCAGTATAATGACAATGGGACATAATTCAAAGAACACTGACATTCACTTAAAATTTAGATGACTATTCAGTTAGGTCATCTTCATATATCTTTTATGACTTCAGACTGTCCTGTATGTATGACATTGCTTGTTTGTCTACAGACATCTGGTCCTCAAGGATCATTGAAGGATGGCGCCAAGAGCTCTCTTCAGAAAAGCTTCAGGGTCCTTAATGATGCCAAGATGTTAGAAAATGATGTTAAAGGTATGTGCAGCAAATGGCATTCAGGCCCATTAAATAGCAGAAAAACATTGCGAGACTGCTATGCTTCCAGTATGAAGATGCTGTATCAGTAGGAAAGAAGTATAATTCATCATCTGATATGAAATTGAACTATGTGTCAGTGAAAAAGATTCTCCTGGTTTGGGTCCAGGCATTATGTAGGGATGCTGTTCCCCTCTGTTTCTTGGACAGGAAGGCTGAGGATGTCAGTGCCTTAGTCTTTTCTTGCTAAGTACCATAAGAGCAAGAGTCAGTGGGGAGGAAAGGGGGGTGGAAATACTGGTTCTGATTTACTGAATGCTCTAGCAGAAAATTAGAACAAAACCAAGCACAGCATTAAATTTTTATCCTTGTCAATACCAAAGCAGGGTTTGCAATTCCAGTCAGAGATACCACATCTCTTTAGAATGCCTAGGGCATTGTGCCAGAAAGGGAAGCACGGGGAGGTAGAATTAAGATGTTTGCCAAACAGGAGGGAATTGCTAAGTGTTTCCTTTTTATTAAAAAAAAAAAAAGTGACTAAAAACATGTTTCTAGAGAAAAATTATTATTTTCACACACACACAAAATATTTCTTTGTTCCTAAAGCATAAATGAATGTCTAAATGCAGCTCAAATAATGAAGTTTGTAAATTCCAGACCAAATACTACTTTGGTTTCCTGGTGCAAATAAAGTATCTTTAATTTCTATTCAGTATTTTCCACTGGGGGAAAAAAATACCCTATGTGTTTGTTGAGATGTAGAAATGTAGAAGCTGATAATTTGGGTCAGGCTGTGCTGAGGGCTGAGGTGGTTTGCAGAGAGCCACAAAGACATCATGAAGACTGATTGGAGATCTAGCAGAGGAGAGGTGAGGAAGATTGAAATAATTTAAATTTGTAAATTGAAAGAGAGGCAATTTAATATTCATCAGTTATGTCAAGGTTTTTCCAAAGAAGATGGGACTAAAATATCTCAAATGCACAGGTACAGATTATATATTAGGAAAAATCTTCCTTATAATTAAAACACAGAAGTACTGGAATTGATTCATGAGGAGATTAGGTAGATTTGACCTTTGAAAATCTTTGAAAACAGCTTAGACAAACAGCAGTGAGGAATGACTGTTGGTCAGAAGGAGAAAAATGATCTTTGAAAAACATCTGTTCTATGATTCAATGATCATTGCAACCAAAAGCAGTTTATTTCTTGCATCTTTATCCAGACAGATTGTTTTATAGTTCCTCTAAGAAAACACTTACTGTAGCACTAATGAAGCATCTGTTTAACAGTACTCAACACTTCTTTCTCCACAGCACTCAGAAAGGAATTGAAAAAAATAATTCATTTCAACGAAACCTGAGGGGAAATAAGCATGATGCAATTATCTGTTTTCAAGTAGACTAACACTGCGTTTCACACATCTGCCTTTGTGAAAAATTTTAAACGTTACTGCTTTAATTGCTTTGGTTCTGCATATAATGAAGAAAGCAACTTAGGAGCATAGAGTGTTTGTGCCACTGGTAAAGTCTGACAGGAGGATCAATTAACTGTCTACTCTGTACAACTATTTTGAAAGTGTTTTCATCCAAATACTAAGTAATACTTTGATTAGTGTAGACAGAATAAGTTCAAGTTGAAAACTTTGTGGTTTATTTCAAATGAGTGCACTGTAATTCACTTCCTTCTGTAGTTTGAAATTTTGTTGTGTATATTTTTAGAAGCTTGTGTCCAGTCACCGTAGCTTTTGGGGAAAAAAAAAAAAATGGGAGGGGGGGGGGAAGTTTCATACATCAGAACTAGAAAAGCCACACATGGTAAGTATTCAAGCTTGAGATGTAAACTGCTTGTCACAGAGATGATACCTGAAGCTTCCCTGTCATGCTAGAGTAGTTAAAATACTTTTTATTAGAAACCGGACAGATTTTTATAACAGAGCCCAATCTTTCAGGATTTAACATACAGAATTTTTGTGGCCTCCTGGGAGATGCGTTACAAAAAGTATACAACATGAAGGATGAGATCCACACAGAATAGAATAATCTTTTGGCTATAACTACACTTTAATTTAGTTTTGGCAGCTCTAGGATTTCCAATTGCAAAACTAGTTAAAAAGTAAACATAATGTTTAATAATGTCATAAAGCATAATGTTTCATAAGGTCATTAATTACTTTTCATTGTCATACATTGTTTGACAGTTAAAAACATTGTTATTTTCTTGTAGCAGCTCTCAGAAAAAAAGCATGCCTGCAGTTACTAGTAAATCTTGAATGTATTTTTTAGGGTGTTCTTTACAGCAACTCTTTACTGCCAGATTCAGTACAGATTTAGGGCTGGAGGGGAATATTTCAGCATATATGTTACAGAAAATCACAAAGCTATGAGGGAGGCCAGTGTGCAATTTAGGTAGCATGGCTGAAGTAGAATGAATAAGGATGCCATTAGTGCCCCTTTCTGGACTGTAAACTGCCATGGTGAGCCATCACTAGTGTATAGGAAACACTGAAATGGCAGCACTGCTTCTTCCCTGCCACAATGTTCCTCTGAGCAGATTGAACACCACAGAATGGAGTACATAGTTTTATGTGCTCCCTAGCCAGTTACAATGGAGTAATCATGTGTTCCATGTAAGACAATGCCCTATTTTCAAGGATTAATTAAATAATAGCTGTACTTGGATATATGTGAATTCCATGTGCCCACAAGACTGTCCAATTTAGAGAGGAAAAACTCTGAGTTAAGATGTATTACAGTCTCAATAAGACATTACTTAAGTGATTTTTGAAAAAAGTATGTTATCCCCTGATTTTATGCTATTTAAGTTCATACCAGTTTCATATTTCAGAAGTGAAGGTCTAAACAATCTAAAGATTCATAAAGCAATCCTAATGCAAGCAGGGAGCAGTGCTTAAAATGACTTATTAGATCTTTGTCTATGCTCTTGCATCATACCAAAAGATAATGAGATGGAGCTTTCTTAATGCTCTCTGATACGTCTTAGATATGGAATACTTCATACAGACAAACACTCTGATCTTTTCACAGTACACCTTTTTGCATATAATAAAACATGGCCGTGCTCCACAGTTTGACCCACAGAGATCAGTTAACATTGTGCCCAGAATACAGATACAGAAGAATAAAAACCAAAGAGATTTCTTCGATTTCTTTTTTTTTCGCCACCCTGCTTTTGCTCAAAGTGATGATGTTATTAGTATTATGAACATACTCCCTTCTGGATGTCTTGATGTTTTGACGATAGAAGGTTGGAACTGAATGTCTAATAGAAAAGTATTTTCTTATGATTCTTGTTATGCCACCCTGTTCAGTCTCAACTGGAAGTGCAGAATGGATGATGGGTGCTCTATAAAGTTGTGGTAAACAGAAGTCTAAAAGTTTAAAAATTCTCTGTCTGCACTACTGTTAGTAAATTAGTTAAAGGAATGAAGACCCATAAGACACACCACTAATATAATACTCCAAAACTCCAGGCTGGTCTGTGATGGAGGTGAGACTGTTTTCTTGCCACATTATGACATTCCTCTGATTTGTGGCCAATTACTAGAGTTATAAAATGGTTGTTAATCACAGAATTGTTTTATATTACCACCAAAAACTGCTGAAACAGTCCTTAGAAAGCAAAGATTCTGAGAGAAGCTATTAAAATGGAGATTTAGTCATTTCTCTCTCTGTGGGGCTAGGAGTTAACCCCGGTGGGAGAAGGAAAATCTGTATGTAGTGCTCTGGCAAAGAAGGAGTTTAGAAATTTTGGCGACAAATGAGTGAATGCCGCTGCCTGCCAGCTTCATTCTCTCTGTGCCTTGAGGGATTTTCAACTTGCCAGGAGCAATTTTTCTTCCTTACAATTTTTAATTTACTGTTTTAAGAATATTCTTGCCCAATGCAGGTTTGAGACTATATACAGACTTTGTCAAAACTGATCAATGAAAAGTGAAAATAAGATGCACAAACTCGTCTTCAGCTGGAGACTGCTGTCAGGTGGCTACTGAAATTCAGCTCATGTCATTTCTTTTGCTTAAGATTTGACAACTTGAGGGGGACTTGTCTAGACTGAAAACACATGAATATTTTTAGCTAAAACATTTTCCAGCTGATAGGCACAGCTAAATCCCCTGTTTGAGCATTCTCTTATGCTTTGTATTTTTGCTGACCTGGCATATTGCATTCACCAAATTATTGCAGTCAGTGCCATAATTAGTCCTTTTAAAAAGTTAACCATCATTAGCTGCATTTCTCTACCTACATCTTTTCCCCTTGTTTGTTCCTAATGCCAGTTTCTAAGTCTTGCTAATTTTAGGGGGAAAAAATTTAGCTTCTGACCCATCTTCCTCTTCATAGGATGTGAGGAACAAGAATGAGAGTGTGGGGAGAGAGAATGATATTTGGAAGAGGCAAAACAAAGATAACAGAAAGGGATGTGTGTAACTGCCAGTCATTCATGCAGTATCCAGTCAATATAAACAGCTGCATATATTGCTTCATGATAGATTTCCACCTTTATTCTGATTTTGGGGTACATGCATTGGGTAGCATAGTCTTGTGATATCTTCTTGGACAGTTTCACATGGAAAACTGCATTTGGTCCTGCTATCAGAAAACACTGGTTTCCACTAGTACTGCAAGTGTCCTATCATCAGTAATTAACCAGTGCCACCTATCTATGTGATCTGTAAAGACTTGTATAAACTTGTCTCTTGTAAAATAGATCACTACATACAAATGGTAAGTATATAAATGGTAAGTAATTAAGTTCTCAAGTTCAAGATGAAATACATGAGTGTGTTAACCAAGCCAGAAAACCTAAAGGCCCATACCTACAAAGTCCTTCATAATACTGCTTACTCTTTAGGGTTTAGTTTCAGTGATGCATGAATAGTTTTGCTGATTTGAACAGTAAAGAGTGCATTGATTGGCATCCTGTGCCATCTCTGTGAGAGCTAATCAAGTCAAAATAGAATTGAGATAAATTTCACAGGATACTCCTCAACCTACACTACAAAGTGAATTGACAGTGCCTGGCATCTTTAAGTGCAGGGCCACTAACCTCTTCCAAGTCAGATAAGCTATGTAGTTTGGAAAAACTGAGATTGTAGCTGCCTGCATTTTATGTAGCTTCTATGATTAACTGGAGGATATCAGGCCTTCAAATCATAGCTCCAGCATTTTTCATAAATGATAATCAAAGGATGGGGAAAAGCTGACAGGAAGTCAGTTCAGTTTGTGATTCATACACAGAATTAGCTCAGTGATTAGTGAAGAGGCCATCTGGATTACAGTATGGGAAGTTACTTCAAAATATAACTTCAGGTTAATATCACTGTGCAAAATGAACAATTTCCTTGAAATGTTAATGTAGGCCTTAGTATCTTTCAACATCTCTCTGTGTAGGAGTTTCCTTCGGAGCATTTATTTATGGCCTTATAATCTATATTTTTTTTTAAACAGTTAAAATATATTTAAGGATTTAAAAGAAAAAAGTACTGAACAGGTGGAGTCTCACTATTTAATTTCAGGAGTTCTAGGGAAACTTTCCTTATTAAAAACCATAAAAATCCGTTTCTGCTATGGTTACAAAGTTGAAAACAGAAACATGATTCTTTAGAAATATAACCAGGGGATAATTAGCATGATGTTGGATCTGGCAGATTAAAGAGGAGAAGAAGAGATAATTTAAGAGTATGCAACGAACTTAGCATACCACCAGTGAAAATGAATCAAATATCTCAGAAATATTAAAACACTTTATAAACACTAACATTCCAAAAGACACCAGAGACACCAAGGAAATATCAAGCAGACCATAATTTCAGAATTAAAGGAAGAAATGAAAACAGTTTTGTTGGTATTCTTACTTAACAGTAAATGAGCTCAGTCTCAGGGCTTTTAAAACCAGAATCTCATGATTTCATCCTGGTTTAACATCACATTACCTATCAGCAGCTCATTCCACAGTAGAGACAAAACCTGTCATTTAAAAATAAATCCGCTTTTGAGGGAAGAGTGATCTTATAATTTATATGGTTCTTCCCAATGTTATTCTAGTGCCAACTGTGCCTTTTGCAGTTCACAGAAATGTCATGTTCCTCTGCTGGACATTTTGCAGAATCAAGGCTTTCTTCCAGATACTCCTGCAGTTCTGTGTGTTGCTCTGTTTTAAAAAGCAAAGAGGTTACTTTACTTTTTTAGAATTTGTGGAACTTGAACCACAATCCCTCATTTTAATCTATTATTCTGGTTATTCTCTCACAAAAGGGTTAAAGTGCTGATGTTGTTGGAGATGCTGGAGTACCAGCGATACATCTAATTGTTGTACCTTATAAAAACAGGCGCTTTTTGGGTTTGATAAGTATGTGACTATAATTTCACCAAGAAACCTCACCTCCATATGTTTTCCTATCCCAGTATCCACTTGGATAAGTATACAAAAACTAGGTGTTTATTTTCAATAACTTGTCACATATCTGAAGGTTCCAGCCATTCTGTGTCCTGAAATCCTTTTCTACAAATTATTCTTATCTTCCTGCTATCAAACACAGTGACGTTGAATTAGTTTCCTGGTAGGGCATGCCTTTAAGGTAAGAAATTACCAGCTGTCTGTTCTGAAGAGTTCCATGTTGATACGAAGAAATGATGACAAATGCCCCCTAAGATAGTAGTTAAAGCATTAATTACCATTTTCTATGCCAAAGTTTTCTTCTAAATTGTGAAATAATGTTTAAGTAGCCATAAAGTGAATCTCGCTTCTGAAAGTTTGAAAAATTATTGCTATGCTGGATACTCTAAAAAAAAAAAAGAAAAAGTAAATAACCATCATAATTTTTATTCTAAGCAACTGCTTAATCATAGGAACTTACCTGTAAGGGGTAACACCAGTTTCATCTGTAATGTACCAAATAGGACACACCTGTGCCTTTGATTTGTACTAGTTCTTTAATTTGAACAAATTCTTTGCTTTGCTTTACTAGACAGGCTTTAAAAAAAAAATTTAAGCTATGTTTATTTCATGTTAACTTATTGTTAGGGTATTCTCCTCATACTGGTGATCAGTACTAGGGTGATCTTATGTGTTTTCCTCAGATATTATGTCAACATCGTTATCTTCAAGAAAATCCAAGACAATTGGGTCTGGCCAGTTTAATTGCAACAGTAAGCTGGCTTAATGAATTTTGCCTTTTTAATGCCATGTTCAACTCATTCAACCGAGACAACCATCTTAAGAAGGAAATTTCAGCAGTACTTAATCTAGGAATCAAAGCTATGACTAAACATCATACTTGTTGAAACTTCCAGAGGGTCATAGTGTGAATTTGCATAAGTCATATGTGATTGTAATTTTTTTTCTTTCTTCTGTACACCTTAGGAAAACCCTTGAGAAATATACAATAGTACAAGGAATGCAAGCATTTTGATACCATGGAAGTAGGGAATTTAAGATTACCAATGAACCCTAGAACCAGTTTTATTGTACTTCCTTATTTATATGATATAATATCTTAGTGATTAATGGTATGCTCATTATTATGCATTTTAAATTATGTGCAAACAAGGGATGGTAGAAACAAACAGTTAAAGATTCTGTACTATTGCACTTTTTATAGAAAAGGGGAATAATCTGAACAGCATGCAGAACAAGCTGAAAGATGCTGATGAGAACAATTCCATTCTCCTGAGAACTTTGAATGAAACCTTAGGAAAGCTGTCAGCCATTCCTAACGGTAAGCTGGAAAAGTGCTGCAACACTTGATTCACCCCTGCTCTTTTGCTTCATTTTCCATCACTTAAAATCTGTCTGATTAATATCTGCCTTTCTCCATGCTGTGTTTACCTTGACCATTGGCTGCTGTAATAAGATGAAGATGAGCAATGTGAGAGGGAGAACTGAACTGGAAGCAGTTACATGGTATCAGTTTGTATTCTGGTTTGGTAAAAGGTACCATCCTTTTGCAGCTTGCAGAAGGTTTCAGAAAGAAAAGAATTAGGATATCAGGAATTATGATACAATCTGAGGCAGACAGTCTTTTCTTTAAAAGTTAAAAGTCTTTTTATGAAACTACTGTTTAATGAACCATTATAATTTAGCCAATGTAATTTAATCCAAGAAGAATAAAGACTTACTGTTTCACAGAAAAAGCAGGATGAGATTTGCTGGGTTTTGTTTTACCTGTCTACCACACTCTCATTCATGCTGCAGTATAGTTTCCAGTCGCTGTTTGGTGTGGTATATCTTTTTTAGATATACTATAGGTTGCTTAGAACTGGAACAAGCTTTCCTCAATGAATTCTGAAATGCTGCGCACATTTGTAAATCTCAAAAAAAAATTTCAAAAGTCTGTAATAGTTATTAAAATCGCAAAGTCATGGGATGATAGCTGCTTTGTGTTGTGATAGCAAGAGACAGGGAACTACAGCATAGTTTCATTATAATGGACAGTGATAAACTGAATGTTTCTGTTAGAAAATAAAATGGTTTTTATCAATGTAATCTGCTACAACTTTTCTCTCCAAGGAGCACTTTATAAACTGAAGATATACCTTAAGAAAAGTCTCTAAAGAAAATCTATATTCTATCTGATTTGTGATGGTCTGGAAGGCTTGGACTGTAAAAACGTGGTGTGAAAAACACTTTACTATTCATCTTTCACAATTTTGTAGCCTTAAGATTCTAGACAACTGAGAAATTTTGTGATAGATCTAGTGATCCATGAAATCAGGCATTCAAAAAAAAATCTGTTTTAATGCAGTATGGTCATTTTATGCCACTTCCTGGGGTTTGGCCACAGGTACTGACATGTTTCTCTTCTTGTCTCAGTCAGACAAAACAGACCTTTAAGGCCTTTAGGACACAGAATACTAACTATGAAACAAATAAAAGAAATAAGAAATATGAAATATGCAACCATTCAATGTAATTAACTGTTGTCAGCTTAGAGTTACAGGATGCTAGCTCTTGGGACAAGGATACTCATAAAAACAAGCGGCTGTGTATTAGAATTAAATTCAGAGCAAATAAATGCCATAGATAAGAAAATGTAGTAAATGACTTGTCCAAAAGGGAAATAACCAATGAGAACAGGGGAGGAAATGACCCTATCATATATCTTAGTCTTCAAGGATTATAGAAAGCAGAGAGGAGCTTAAACTAATAATTCTTGTGTCCATGATATACTAATTGCCAAATAAAAGCAGAAAGGTTCAAAATGGAATAGATAGGTAGATCATGTTAGGAGAAGGACCCACATGTGCAGGAATGGCATAAAGTGTGGCTGAAAATAAATACAGTTTGTGTGACCAAAGAGAAATAACACAGTAACTTCAACTTTCACTCTTCCAGAAAGATGCATGATCTCTAATAATGGCCTCAAATAGAGGTACTTAGGTATGATAAAAAAAGGAAGTGAAAAAAGGCAGTCAGAGCTCTTTCTTTGTTCTTCCAGTTGGCAGTACTGATGGCATCAATGGTTTATTAAGCATTCACTTGTATTTTTGAGGTGCTACTGTATTTTGAGGGCTTCTCAGAGCCAAAATTTCAGAAATGAGGGTGGAGTTGTTTGGAGCATAGGTATAGTATATCTTTACTCAAGGAAATAAAAAGGATCCTGGAACTCTTCAATGTGCAGGACAAGCCCACCAATTCTCTATGGCCTTTGGAAGCGTCATGTGCTCACAAGGCCAAAGGTTTGGTCACATCAGATGTTCCACAGAAGGATAAGGACCTGCCTAGAAGACCATTTGGAAACCTATGCTCATATGACTGACATAAGGATACCTTGGAGTACACAAGCGGAAAGCAACTCCAAGAACAGTTTCACAGGAAGCAGGTGACAAAGCAGGTTCCTGCAGGTCCCACGACTCCACTGTGATGGTAGAGTGGGAGGTCACACAGGTTCCCTTGCAAACTGGAGCGTCCATCATGACAACGTTTTCTGCTTGCTCACTTGATCCCATCTGTGGGAATTCTGCAAATTTGGCAGCTCCCTAGCCCAGCGCAATCTATGCTGCTGGTTTATCATGTGAAGTAATCCCAGCATGGCAACAGCACCTGAGCTGCATGACAAGTTTTAAAGCAATGCGATTTACTAACACAGGATCTGAATAAATACCTACTTGAATACCTAGCTGTGCGTTTTATCATTTAGCAATAGCAGAATCAAAAACATCCCAGTTTTGAATGTTTTCACCCCAAAGACTGAACATTCATGTTCATTTTGCAGGCAGAGAGGTGGGGCAGCATTAGATTAATTGGTTTGCTCAAGGTCACCAAGGATGTCTTTGGATGTATATGTTTAACTCAGTCAGTGGACCCTTGGTGTTCTTACTCTCGAAAAGATTTGTCACAACTTCAGCTGAAACACATGGAATTAGACTTCTGTACTTTGTAGATCAGAACATCTAAAGTTCTGTTTCTTTTAGAAGTATCAAATATTGTACCTGAAAATTGATCAGATGTTAACCAGTGAGTCAACAACAACAAAAAAAAATTACAAAAAAACTTACCTCAAAATTATTTGTCCTTTACATACAACTGGGGCTGGAGCTTTATCTCAAAAAAACCCATAAGGGCCAGATTCTGCAATCCACACTTACAATTAGTAATGACATACTACATGTGAAGTAGAAGCTTTTAAAGAACTATACAACACAATATAAGATGGTAGAATTTTGATCCAACTTTATTCTTAAAATGTGTGAATGAAACCTTTGTACTCTAGGCAATCATTTCATTATCCTTTTCTACCTACAGATACAGCTGTGAAGGTACAGGCAGCCAAAGATAAAGCCAAGCAAGCTAACGATACTGTAAATAACATCCTGGCCCAGGTTAAAGACCTCAACCAGAATCTCCTGGGCTTGAGAAACAACTACAGTAAACTTGCAGACGATGTGGCAAAAACAAATGCTGCTGTGAAGGATCCTATCGAGAACAGTAAGGTCTTTTTTGAGTTATTTGATGGTGTTTTTCAATTTGTGGTTTTCTTTTCACATCTCAAAATGAAACAGAGACACTTCAGAGTTTTACTTGCATAGTGTTACTGCAGTATGCTGGGATAAAAGGAATGTCTGTGAGTTTTATTTCCTGGACTTTGTATATAAAAAGAATTCTAAATCTTAAGGACTGCTGCTAGTAGTGGGGAAAAAAGCTCATGTCAGCAGGATGAACATTTAGTTGATAGATTTGTTCTGCAGACTACTTTTTAAAGTATTTAGGAGGTGAATAATCAAAGATTCTGACTGGCAATTCACCCATTGATTCAAGCAAAATTCCACGCACTAAACCTGTCTTCAGTCAGTCAGATAATGAGTTCTGGGAGAAAAGCATGACTTCTTTCATATCCGTTACTATTTTTGGTAGAACACTGAAGAGAAGAAGAAAGAGAAAAGGGAAATTCTGGGAATAGTATTTGTATGGGGGTTTTTTGTGTATGGGTTTTGTGGTTTGGGTTTGTTTTTTGTTTGGTTTTTTTTTTAATAGTGAATTCTGTTATCAAATGTGAACAATCGCTTTAGCATTTTCACTTTGGTTATGATGGATAAAATTGAATTCTAAATTACAACACATTTTATGGTGATACAGGAGTATACATCCAGGGTTTTCAATGAAAGTGGAGTGTCTTTAGAAAATTACTGAAGGATTAATTTCTCAGCTAACCTGGGCTTCCCAGATTGTTGTCAGATGGGCACCTAAAAACATCCAGTTTAGGAGGTTGTCATTCTCATTTTATGGATAAATATCCTCTTCAAACTATAGCTGTATCAGTGAAAGAAGTTAATCCTAATAGCTATTTGTCACTGCCTGCCCATTGCAAACTCCTGATCCCTCATCAACTGAGATGCATGTGTGAGCCCCAAGTATAATCCCCATCAGGCAGACTGATTCATACTAGTTTAGATAATATGAAAAGTAGTTATTGATTGAAATAGCGTGGTTAGATTACGACAGATTATGGAACAAGCAGAACTATGAGGTAATGACCTCTGGCAGGGTAGTGATAAACAACTGAGAAATCACCTAAAAGCAGTAATTTCTTGGCACTGCTGGATTTAGACTAGGCCATCTGTCTTAGCCGAAGTATTCTAAGACTGTGTGTACATTAGTGTTTTAGTTGAGATTAGAGCAATAATTTAGAAGTAAATCTCTTGATTGCTCCTAGTCACCATTATTTCATTCACATTAGGAGTGGTCTTAACACTTAAAAATTCTTTCCTGTCAGATAAAGCTTATAAATCTTAACTGGAAGATGTTCTCCAGAAGTATGTTTTTGCCACTCTCCAACTGCTAGTGGATACTCAGATTACAGAATGAGATTAAAGTAAATGCAGAAAAAAATGCTCCAAATGTATATAGTGAGTATGTTGGGCCTCATGACTACATGCTGAAGTAGACATAGCCTTTCTTGTATGCCAAATTTCAGGCCCTGAATTTTTATTAGGTAGATGTGCAATACATAAAAGGAAATATGTTTTGTGCTAGACTAATCCTGTCCCTTAATTTACTTTACATTTCACTTTAGGGCTTCAAAACATTTTCTTACATTATCTTCTGTTTTTTCTCTTTTCTTTGCCTCCGTATCTTGCCTACAGAAATCAGTACGTACATTTTCTTTCCTGCTGCTTTCATTGTGCCTTTTCCAGTAAACGATGATAACCTCCTTACCACCAAAGCTTCTGCATGGTGCTCTATATTTTACACTCATTGAAATAGTTAAATAGTTACTTTTTGAAGACTCTGAGATAAAGCAACTTGGTAACTAGTTTCACTAGAGCATCTTGAAGGTTTGGTATGAGTACCTGGGTGACTACTCAAAAACTAGATATGCAGACTTCCATGCTTTATATAAGCATCATTATTACTATTAATTTTCATTCTCAATATGCATTCTTCTCATAAGTGCAGGTTTGCCCCTTTCAGTATCATCCACACAAACCCATACCCTCAGGCTAGCCAAGCGCTGTAATCCTAAAATCTGCTGATGGATTGTCAAAGAGA
Organism: Nestor notabilis; assembly: GCF_000696875.1. NCBI lineage: Eukaryota > Metazoa > Chordata > Aves > Psittaciformes > Psittacidae > Nestor > Nestor notabilis. The sequence goes on from NW_009928692.1 coordinate 48,440, forward strand.
TGACATTGTTCACTGGTGGTATATTGAGAGGAAAATGAGTAATTTGGAATCTAAAGAAAAAGAGAGAAAAAAATGTCCTTGTGAAATTACTAAGTTCACCTGAAAAAAAAGAAAATATTTGCAGTTTACTGCCACTGGCTTTTAAACTGCTTTCAGTACCTATACAGAATTTTAAACTTGTGATCAGAATAAAGCATTTTTCTAGTTGTGGCCATTAGAGTGAATTCAAGAATTAACTTCAAATTAATTCTAACCCTGTTTCAGAAATTACTGATGGAAACTAACCAGTTTTCATTAATCTAATATTTTTCTTCAAAATTGTTCTTTTTTTAAAAAAAAACTATTGCATTCATAAATGTATTTTGCTACAAGAAATGTTTTCCATTAGTATCATCCTGACTTGAAGCTTAGTTACCACTTCAAAATCCTGCTTTAATACCTGCATTTGCTACTGTTGCTACTTTAACTTGATCCTAAATATTCTTAAATTATCTCAGTCTGTTCAGGTAGCTTCCTGGTCTGTGTACACCTCATAGTAGTATATACAATCACCTGAGTATTGTGTATGCAGAAGTTTCTTGTATTTTGCTTATCACAGTGGATAATTACTCTCTGACACTACTGTCTAAAACTGTCTTGTTCTTTCTTATGAAGTTGCTGATGCAGATTCCAGTATTAAAAGGCTAGAAAAGGAAGCAGATCGCCTGCTAGATAAAATCAAGCCAATTAAAGAACTTCAGGATAACTTAGGGAAAAACATTTCTCAGATAAAAGAGCTGATAAACCAAGCTCGGAAGCAAGCCAATTCGGTAAGCCCTCTTTCTCAGTAAGATGACCTTTTGAGTATTGATGAGATTTCATTTTCCACTTTTCTGTTTCTTTTCCATAGGTGAATCTGTTCTAATTCTAAACATCTGTAAAGAGAGCAAATAATGGAGTATAATTTCTCTAGATAAAAAGAGAATATTCTGATGATTTTCACTCTCTTGTTTCCTCATCTAAACATGTCTTTGATAAATGGAAAACATCCATAGGAATGTATCTGGAGAGGTTATTATTTAAGAAGTATTGTGGATGATAGTACAGCAGAAGAATCACATCACCATTGATTTTTTGTGAAAATGACAGTGTATTTTTTTTGCCTCAGCACTGGTATTAAGGCCTTGATTTCATTTCATAGACCTTATATTACCTGAGAATGACACCATCTCAAACTTGCTGAAATTGCTGAGTGTATTTGATTTTCCTGTATTCTTGACTTTCATCGTCCAGTAGCAGTTCTGAGGACTTAAACTTGAGTTAAGAATATATTTCTAGTCCTTTTAACAAGTTTGGAGTCCATCTCCCTGACTCAGTAATACTGTAAACTCAAGGATCAGCTGGTTAATACTAAGGTTATTCAGCTTGCGACCTAATGTAGCAAACGAAAAAAATTCTTGAAGATGGTACTTAAGAAAACTCCTGAAAAAATGGTTGAAAAAAATAATCTACAGAATAATAGGATCCTGGAAAAGAAGTGTAGTCCATATACTCAATGAAATTCGCACGTGACAGACTGCACTGATTATATGGTTTTGCTATGTTCATCTTCTCTCTGTCTGAAGGCTTTGAAGCACTTAAATGCTCAGTGTTTCTGAGAGAGGGAAATTGTGAGTTTGGTCTTATAATGGATCTCCTTTCTGACAAAGTTTGCCCTAAGCATAAGGCGATACCAGTATGTACATCTACTGTAATACATAAACATGTCTAGCTGGAATTGAAATACCATTATACTGTAATTATGCCTATGCTGGCATTATGAAAGGAAACAGTACACTGTTTTTATCTGTGCTCAGAGCCTGAGGAAACTAGCACACATATCCAGATGCCTATGTCACTCTGCTATGAAAATGAAACTTAGTTACTGAATATCAACTCCATTAGGGGTTATGTAAAAGCAGTGATAGACACAACTGTTGGTTTAAAAGTAATTGTTAAAAGGTGTCTTGAATTGGCATAATCAAAGATATTACAAGGAAAACTAGGTCATCCTGTCTACCCGATAGCAACATGCTGAGATTCCTTTAGGAATGCTGCCTGTTTTGCTGGCTGCACATTCTGCTTACAGGCTACCTCTACTGCTAGACTTCCAGTGCTGCTTGCACTAGACCAGTATATTTCCTAGCTATTTTCTAATCCATACAGTTCGTGCTTTCAAATCTGAATGCCAGAAAGAGCCTTTATTTCCTTTTTACAAACAAACACAGAAAGAAAATTCCATTCCTACCTCCTGCGCATATCCAAGCAACACTCTGATGCATTTAACAGAGAAACAGGAATAAAGGAAAAAACGCATGGTATTCTTATAATTACTTGGAAACATGTAAGGTTATTTCTGAATAATAACCAGTAAACTGAATTCTTTCTGCTTGTTTGTTTTTGAAGATCAAAGTGTCTGTGTCCTCTGGAGGCAATTGTATTCGCACATACAGACCAGAAATAAAGAAGGGAACATACAACACTGTCATTGTCAATGTGAAGACTTTAGTTGCTGACAATCTGCTTTTTTACCTTGGAAGTGCCAAGTTTGTAAGTCTGTCTCCTGCTTTTCATGTCAGGGTTGCTGGATCAATCAGACTACTGACAAATACAGAAGATGAGAAAGGCTTTTTAAAATTTATTTATTTATTTATCACAGAGGCTTCAAAGCAGTAGTAGAGGGCCTAAGATAATCTAGTCATTTACGGTCTTTGGTATTAATATAGGAACTTCTAAAATATGACCAGCAAATATTTTTTTAACATTTTTTTATTTTAACTAGATAGGAAATGGGAGACTTGTAAGTGGACTACATTAAAGCTCTAAAATTCACAGTGCAACCAGGATAATTCTGGGGCTGGTTGTGAGTTTTCCCTTGGGAATGAAGTAGCTAATCATCTTGCATATGTCAAAGCTGCTATTTATTGTAATTTTAAGTCAAGACTAAACTTTCAAGCATAATAATGATGAATGATTCAGTTTCCCATGAGCCCTATAGCAGACCAACTTCTAGAATAAGCAATAATAATGCAGTAAATTGGAAAAGTATTTCTGGCATTTTGAACTATGTATTTTATTTATGTAATATGAAATGAAAAGACTATATGGCATTGTGTATTAGCCTAGTATCCTGACATCTTTCTGCCACCTAATGGATATTTTACAATGTTACTCTGAGTTAAATCCTTCTCCTAATGGCCCAATATTTACATTTCTGTAAATCTAGCAGCCATTTACTGCATATCACTGCCAGAAGCATTTTGCCATCTTTGGCTTTTTTTTGCTATCTTTGGCTTTTGCCATCTTTGCCATTCCTTGTTTGAGCCAATGAAAAGCAAGAAAAATAGAATCTCATTTTACAGTACTATGAGAATTAATGTTCATACTTTACTATTTATATATGGGTTTCTGATGTCTCATTAGATCTTCTGAAATGTGAAGAGTTCTGAAAAACTTACTTTAACTAAAGTATGAGATTGTTTCTGTCTTCATATTTCACATGTAGACTGACTTCTTGGCCATAGAGATGCGCAAAGGCAAGGTGAGCTTTCTGTGGGATGTGGGATCTGGTGTTGGACGCATAGAGTATCCAGATCTGACCATTGATGATGGGTTTTGGTACCGGATTGAAGCCTCTAGGCAAGTATATATTTCACTTCCATGATGTAGTTCCTAAAATAAAAATGGCTAAATTTAACAAGTTCTGCTTCTAATCCACTGTCCTTAAGTTGGTATACCTCAAGTTTACATGGACAGGTTTGCTATGTTTGAAGCATCAACTTTTTTTAAAAAAAGATGATTTTGTAAAGATCAGAAATTCTATTCTGCTTTCATGAAAGCTTTTGAACCTACATCCAATTGTTCCAAAAGTATATACACTACAATTACTATTGAAATGTGTGTTATTCCATGACAAGAACTTTTTTTCTTCACATAGTTCCCCTCTAGCATCAACAGACTATGACTGCTTATATTCCCTTCTGTTTACCTTCAACTAGGTTCCTTTTAAAATCATTTACAGGGTTTGACACTCAAAGATATTATTTTCTCCTTGAATTTTAAACAGGGGTAGCTTTTCTGAGTTTCTGGTCTTAATACTGTAGTGCAAATGAATTGTGTGTCATACACCAGTACCTTGATTCTTACTCAAAACACCATTTCCATTGGCAGAATGTCTTTTAAAACCAGAGATACTTAAAAAGATACAGTTTATGAAAACTCAAGGATGAAATATTCTGGAAAGTTAAACTATACTTTGTAATTTGAGCTCAGCTGTTGAGTACTTTTGACCTTTAAAAATATAAATACCTTAATATTCAAATTTCACATTAGTTAGTTGAAGCTTATATTTTCCATTCAAATAGCAAACACATGAGACGATGTAATAATTACGGGGTACAGATTGCATAACTTTATATCCTTTTCTTCTGAAGAGATCTTTGTAATTTAGATAACATCATCTATATTGCAATTTGATTTGAAGCTGAGTAATTCCTCCTGCATCATTACAGTTAATTTCCCATAGTATTAAATATAGAACTGATAACATAATCAGAAAATGAGAGAAAGAAGGAGAAAGAAAACAAAGCACTCTAATTCCAGTTACATTCATAGCTCTCAGAGGAGAAAATGGCATCCAGTTTAAATAACTTAGTGAAATCACAGAAATGAGCCTTTTAGAGCAGAGAATTAAAATAAAATTATGGCACCATCTCTAGAAGCTGGCTTAGTGAAACTTTATTTTCCTAGGAAAATATAAACTGGGGTAGGATACGAATTGTTGAAATTTTTACCAGTTCGTATTATGCATACAAAACCAGCTTCACAACACAATAATGCCAGACTTTCATTTACAAGAAAGCTGCTTCAGCAGAACATAGAGCCAGGACATGGTATAAAAATTCACACAACCTACAGAAGCACATCGCCTATTAAGCTGGTTGCTCTGGATATATAGGGTGTCCATGCCATTAGTTTTGCACAAACTCTTGTATCAGCACTTTAGAACAATTACAGCTGCGCACATCTCAAGTACAGAGCAGTGTTTAGGAGAATTACATTGCAGACACATTAGTTGGATTTGTGGGATAAAGATGAAGAGCTTGGGACTGATTTTGCATTCTCAAGGCAGACTTCATAAATCACATATCCTACAGAAGAATCTTCAACTTTGAACATTTTAGTCCATTTGATAACTCTCCTCTGCCTTAATAAGCTGTTGGAGAGTTTAACTCATTTCATTCCCTCACCTTTTTTCTCCAGACTTCTGCTCAGTTCCAGCCACAGACTTTTACAGCAACCTGACAGAGCTGCCTCAGCAGCTGGAGCAGGGCATCCGCTTAGAATGGGGACACAGGATGAAATTCTGGTCTTGCTGAATCTTGCCATTGATTTCAGTGGTGACAGGCATTGACACACAATGATAATGATACAGCAGGTTTAAAGGTTGATAGCAGTTCTTAGTCAAGGATCCCAAAGGGCCTTAAAAAGAAGAGCTGTAGTGTCACAGAGGTTGTGAAATTCTCGAGGTCACTCAGCATACTGAATGAAATCTAAGTATAACAAAGTTGACTGTTGAGTAATGACCAAACATGTTCAGTTCAGTTAATGTTTGTACCAACGTTTCCAGTGTATTAAGACTAAAGGGATTATTACTGCGTCTGTTTTTCAGGGACATTTTTAATTTTCACAACCTTTTTATTTAAAGTGTACTAATACTTTGAATTTTATTGTAAGTGAAGAGGGTATCATGAAAATGTTTTTTGTTATGGTATTGAAGTAAAATTTGTATATTCCTATAGGAATTCCCTATACTTTGATGCTACAAAAATTTAACAAATGTCACTTACAGAGTTAATTACCTGCTTACAGGGGCAAATCTGATCGGCATCAAGAACTGCAATCAATCAAAGTATCAATTAGCAAAGGAAAATCTGGCATAACAGTATGTGACAAAATGATTTAAAGCAGGTTTGCAACATGCAAACGACGCCAATTTTGTGAAACAGTCAAATGGGTGACAGAATATTTTTAAGACTAGCTAGACCAATGAAACAATGTCACTTGACTTCAGCAGGCCTCAGTTAGGAGCAGGTCCTGATTACTTGTGATTTTAATCAAGTGTGATTTAATTATTACAATTGTTTTAATTGTTAATGACAGAGTTTAAGCAGCACCCTTCCTTTGAGGACAAAGGATGCTTGAATCACAAGTTCACAGTAAACACATTCGGCTCAACTCAGCAAGAATTCAGTCTTAAACCACTGTGGCAAATCTAAGCCATACTTTCCACTGAATATTTTCTGTGCTTTCGAGGGGTCAATGAGCAGAGGTTCCTGCATGGTATTTTGAAATCTAATGTTGACGACTTACAAAAGTACTGTGTAAATTTAAAAGTCTAATTGGGTAGTCAGCAGAATACTGCATGTAATCTAAAAAACAGGTAGTCACTCTTGATAGATATATACTCTTTGTTATGGAAAAAGAAGGTAAGGTTTATTTTAAATGGTGTACTTCTGCATTAAGTATCAAGCATATAAATAAGAAAGTTCCATTTAATATTGGTATCCATGCTGAGAGTTTCATTGCTGGTTATGGTTGCCAGATCAGGCATGATAAGTATTTCCAAATTAACATGGCAATGGTCATGGGAAATCCAGCATCATATTAAAAAAATTAGATAAAGCAGCAATTTCTAAAGTCATCCATAAATCCACAATATGTGATCTCCCTCTGCCTATCTCATCTCCCAGTCAGTCCTCTACCACATTATGGAACATACAAGATACTTAATAAGCTTTCTATAGAAAGCTGCTATCCATACTGCTGTAAGCTAAAGTAATATTAAGAGAAGAATTGCAAAACATTCAAAATTATTTGAGTTTCCTCTAAAATACCTTTCCATATACTTGCAAGGTTAGAAGGAATCATCTCTCTGCACATTCTGTTCCTTCTATTGTAAAACTATGTCTGCAAACTCTTTCCATGCCAATTACTATATTAATATAAACTAGGAGTAGAAAACAAACTGCTGCCATTAACAAATGGCAAATTCTGTTGTTGTTGTAACCATCAATACTTGGTATGATTTACAGTGGACAAAGAGGTAACATCCCTAAACACAACAGGGTTTGGGCCTGTTTGATAAGCAGCCAGAGAACTCCACTGCAGAAAATGCAAGCCCTGTGCATCACAGTAAAGGAAATTGAAGAATTATCACATGATCATTCATTTCAGTTCAAGTATAATTTAACAAACATTATGAAATTCAGAAATGTAACGTGGAACCTTGCCCACATCATTTGTTACATCAAGAAACAATTACTTAACACTAATTTCATCACAAAAATTTTAAAAATACACTTCTTTGTTTTCATCAGTGAAAGTTCCACTTCATCTTTGTAGTGAATTTTGTTCAAAAAGGACACTGAGGTGACAAGAAACCTAGTTCTGAGATCCTATCTTTAATCAAATCAGTAATAGATTCCTCTATTAGAAGATGCCATCTAAAATTAATGTTTCCTGTGTTTGGTTTAACTACTGACTGTATGCTTAAATTATTTGGTTAAAATCTCTAGGACTGGGAAAAATGGCACAATATCAGTGAGAGCTCTGGATGGTCCTAAAGCCAGCATTGTGCCAGCCACTTTCAGTGCTGTTTCTCCACCTGGATATACCATTCTGGATGTGGATGCTAATGCCATGCTGTTTGTTGGTGGTTTAACTGAAAAAATAAAGGTAATGTCTTGTCTGGTGCTAGTGTATTAACTGGCTGTTTACATGAACAATTTTTGTTGTTGCTTGCAGTAGAAACATTAAACTTTAGTACATTGGCATCGTTGTAGTAAGACTTTGGCAGCAAATAGTACACGTGCACTCTTCAAACACTATTGGGATTTGTCTACATCGGTAGGTGCACAGACCTTAAGTTTCTCTGTCCATGTTAACTTCTAATCAAGCCTGGTGGCTGACTGTATTGATTCAGCATTTAGACCAAACAACTAATTCCTAATTTCATTTTATGATCCAACTTTCTAGTTTTTAGAAAGTTCAGCTTTCTGGCTTGGGAATATGTGGATAGACATATTCCTTTCTTACAGAGAATAGCATGGAAGCACATTTTGAGAGAATCAAAGACAAAATCAGGGGATACAAGAAGAATAGAGAATGTAGATTCCATTTGCTTGAAATCAGTGTCTTGAAGACCAGCTTTAGCTTCAAAGATATCCATTTGTTTTGGAGCACTGTCAGGTAACTTCATTTTAGAACTTGATCACGGCTTCTCACACGCAGAAAAGCAATCCTGAGCAGACTTGCACAACTACCAGCTAACTTAAGTGAGATACCTGGCTTTGAAAAGCATTCACAGGAACAGGAAATTATTTTATGAGATTTTGGGCTAGGAAATTGCAAGTCAGTCCATATTAGTAGAACTCAGATCTACTCTTTGTTTTATCTGAAATAAATCCACAAAAAAACACTAACATTTTCAGATGCTGAAGATGCAGATGCAATGAATCTTGAGATTTCTTGTTGAACTTCAAGGGTGTAAATAACTGCCATGCATTTTCTTTTATGTAATTTGACATCATATGAGAAATAGGCAAAGAAGTGAATTGAAGAATTTCTTGGAGGATTACAGATTAGAAAAAAAACAGCCTTTCTGTCAACTTTTCTACGTTCTTAAAGCCTTAAACAGAGGTTCTGGTTTACTCTCTACCTTCCTGCTTTCTATCTAGAGGCAACTAAAGGTATTTGCTTTCTTCTGTTCACCCTGAACAAAGAACTTCAAAACATATTTCTAAAATAAATGAATCATCAGTTGCTAAAAGTGGATCTGTACCACAGAGATTAGTGGCACTTACAAGAACCAGAATGGCCTCATTGGCTTTCTACACTCTGTCCCTTTGATCCTCTTTTTCAAAGGGAATGGAAATAAAGCAGGGAGAGGTGTTTTATCTCCACCGAATTTACTTCTCAGCTTTTCAGCTTTTCTCATTCTTGGGTTTTTGCTAAATAGATAAATTTTAATTTCTATTGTTGTTTTCACCAGTATCAAATTTAATTGCATTGGCATTAGGTTCTGTTATTTACTTGCTGTAATAACTCACATAGTGGAATAAACACTCCACCCAGCTGAATCAGGACTATTCAATGCTTGCAGTGCTGTGTAGCTGCAATAACCAAAGGCCCAAATAAAATGAGTCCATAGAGGCCATAGGGCATGTGTGCGTCTGCCCACCTCACTAAAAATGCTTAACTGTCAGAGTCTGACTACAGGCTTGGGAAGACAGACTGGCTCAGGTAACAATCATAAGTTCCAGAATTTATGATTAAACAAGTAATCTTTTTTTTCTACGTTTAGAAAGGCAGCTGAGAAGCTGATTTATACAATATTTAAATTTTGTTGACTCATTTGAGACCCTAGAAAATGTGTGGTCTGCTGGGTTTTAGCTTGTTGTCTTTGGGTGATGCCTCAAAAAAGTCATGAGCCTTCAAACTCAAATGCCAGCCTAAACCCAAACCTTATTTTAATTTTATTTTATATTTGACTTTTGAATTATCAGAAGACAGCTGGGGCAAGTACTGAAACAGTAATACCATTTATAGGTACACAGCTGTAGAACATCAAACCTCCCAGACCAGAGCTTTCATCTGAATTCCTCTTTCAAAAAAAGCTATTGTGTTTACATTAAGAATCCAGAGAATCAAAGATGATAAAGAAATTCAGCAAGAACTGTTCTGTGCCACAGCATAAAGTAGTCTTGTGCCTAGTCCTAATTTCTGCAGCAAAGCTGTCATATTAGACTAATAAAATGCATGTTTTACTTGACGTCATCTCTAGGTTTAAGTGTTATAACTATTCTACTGTTAAGAGCTCTTAGTATTGCAGTTTAATGAAGAAAAAGTGAGACAAAGGTGCGAAGAGAGATCATATGTGCTCTGAGTAACCAGGCCCCAAAGCTGGTACCTACTGCTCCAATAAAAGATGGTACCACCCCTAACAAAAGTCATCTCACTTAAATTGCACTGTCAGAGGAAAAATTTTGAATAATATTTATTCAAGAAGCATTATTTTACAATGAAGCTTCATGAGGCGTATATTAAGGAAAAAGTTAGATATTTAGAATCTCTAGGATCTCTAGAGGGAAATGGTTCCAGGGCTCTTGATATTTCAGAGTAGACAAAAGGATCTGGAACTCAGTAATGTTTAGACCTGAATCCTTTCCTGAATGTTTTTCTTTTTTGCTTTAGATAGATATAGTGAGGCAGAGGTGGGTAGTGAGCACAATTCAGAATGTAAGACAGTTATAGGACTGAGTATGAGGTGCAGTGCTGAACTGGAACAGGAACTGTGGATGCTGTGGAAGTCTAATGCCAGAACAGCTGTTTTCAGCCTCAGCAGGACTTGTCTAGGTATTTTCTGGAGAATTCTCCAATTTTTCAGGAAAAGCTTCCTGAATTTTTTTTTTCTCCAGTTTAATAAAGGGCAGCCATAGGAAGTCAGTGTATTGTACGTTTGACGTGACTGGTATATTTGTAATTCAAAATTTTAAACACTATTGGATTTGCGTTGTCCATATGCAGTCTGCAAATTAAAAGATAAATGACAGCTTTACATGTTGGGGAACTTTTGTACATCATGTGGTACAATTGTCAGGCTCAGATAATTAAGACCTTATCTGAGACTTTTCTAAAAACATGGAGCTCTCTGGATATTTATCAAGGTCACTGATATTTTTTTAATCTTTGTCTCAGAATTCTGCTTTTTCATATTATTGGGGTTTGGAGTGGTTTAGATTTGTCCTCAGATTTTGTCCACATCCCTTTTTGCATGCATCTTTGCCGTGTATTCAAAATAAAGCTGATATTCAGTTTTTAAAAACATCTTTCATCTGACTTGAGTAGAAGACTATGGTACTTAGATGTCATGAATATCTCAGAAGTGACATTAAGTTCATACTTGTTGCTAATTAAAACCTTCCCAATTACCCTGGGAAATATCACTGGTGCATTAAGTCTTTTGAATCATACTTTTCCTTGAATATTTTCAAGTTGCACTTCTCCATGGTCTCTTGCAAGATCTTAATATTTGTAATTGCTGTATGGAAAACAGCAGGTGTTTGTCTATCTCAAATAGCTAAGTGTATAGATTTTTAATCAGCTCATATTGATGAAGTGAAATTTAAATGAAACTAGGTATTTTTAGAAGGATGATTTTGAGATGAGTACTCTGTGTACTGTCAAATATCACTACCTTGATGATGGTACCATGTTATGATCTAATGAGCACTACCCAATGTGCGTGACCCTAGCTTAATGAGTTTTGGTGGGGTATGAATTTTAATTGCTTTGCCATCTGCACTTTTTTCTGCATCCAAAGTTCAGCATGAACTTTCCGGGTGTAGCCAGTTAAGTTCAAAGTTAGTCTTTTAGCCTGGATTATCTGCTCAATTTCCAGGCTTTTAAGCATTAAGTGCAATAGAAACACTTTGCTTATTGTATTGTGGGCAAGAATCCTCATAGTCCTTTCTATGAAGTCTTAAACTGAAACCCAGATACACTTGAACAAATGGGAGTGGACAGCTCTCTGTATTGCCATGAAAGCTGATAGTGACATGGAAGCCAGGGCACCTCCTTGTTCTTCAGAAATCATTCTGCCTAGGCCTTTTCCAGAGTCCAAATATAAATGGGTTTTCCATTTTGATTGAGAGAAAGCTTAGCTCACGTTTTTGCTCACAGTTCCCATGTAGAAGGGCTTTTCAGATTAAACATTACTCTTGATATATAAAATAATAAGCATCATTTAGTATCTGTGATTTTCATACCAGTTATACTTTCAGACACAGTAGATCACTTCAAATTGAATGCTAGGAGGTCTGTGTTTTCTGTTACAGAAGTCAGATGCTGTAAGAGTCACCACCTTCACTGGCTGCATGGGTGAAACCTTTCTAGACAGCAAGCCCATAGGACTGTGGAATTTCAGGGATATTGAAGGTGACTGCAAAGGATGTGCCGTCAGGTAAGTGAAGCACTGACTGTTTCAAAAGCTTCAAAATCTGAGGGCCCTTATGTAGAAGCAGTACCTGATACTACAGCATAGTCCTGGAAATATTTACATAAAGAAGACAGGCTATGGGTCTCTCAGATCCTTGTTTATAGCTTTCACAGTGACCCACTACCTGAAAGCAGCACTGTTCTCTTGGATGCTCCTGGTTTTTAGTAAATTCGGCAGTATCAGTGTATGATACAGAGCTCCCGCTGCATTAGGTAAAATAATTATAGACCCAGTCATGGAAATTAAGAGTGGGCAACTTTTTGAACTAGCAGCCTAGTTTGACAGCCTGCTAAGGCTTAGCCCTTTGAAAGTGATGGAAATTCCAGTTGTGAATTGAAACAATTTTGGAAATACCCAAGGATTGCCATGACTACAACTGTAGGGCCTTAACACTTAGGTGGAAATTTAAGGAGTGTGATGGTGGATAGACGTATACATTTCAGTTGCAATCAAGTCCTAACGGAAGTGCCTAGACCTTTATGTCCATCTCTTCCTAAATCTGATTTTCTCATTTCTTAGTGATAGTGTAGATCTGCTTGCTTGGAGTGGGGGGTATGTGAGGGGGAGATTAAAAGGAAAAAAAAAAAAAAAAAGAAAAGAATACTGGATTTGAGATTTGTAGAAAACTGTGTCAAAATTTCCTTTTACATCAACCAATTGTTCCAGTATCAGAGTCCTGTTCTCCTGCAAAATCTTATCAAAAAACTTCACTATTAAATGTAGATATGGAAGGTGAGAGAACTGCATTCAAAATCCTTATATGTTGTGCCAAAATAAATGGGAAACATGTTCCTGGCCAATATTACACATGTTCCTGGCCCCTTTTTAGCCCACAGGTGGCAGATGGTGAAGGGACAGTCCAGTTTGATGGTGAAAGCTATGCCATGGTGAGCCGCCCAATCCGCTGGAACCCCAACATTTCCACAGTCATGTTCAAATTCAGGACCTTCTCATCAAATGCCCTGCTGATGTATCTTGCTACTGATGATTTGGTAAGAACAACCAGTTAACTTCCACACTCCTTACAGGTTTCATGCCCTCTTTGCAGTGGCTGAATTAAATGTATTATGAAGACAAATAGTAATTTAATGTAACATTGTCCTGGTATGATGTTGCCTGGTATGATGCTTCTCTGCTTTCCAATTGAAGACAAATGTTATAGTGTAGAAGTTGACCACCTAGTGTTTACTGACTAGGGAGCATTATGTTAGACTGACAGGAATTCCATCTTTTCTGAAATTATTAATTTTCATTCCTCCAAGATGTTTACCCATGCAAACATTGTCAGTTGTGGTTGTATGTTCATAGGTTAAAATACCATGGTGTGAGGGCAGAGCAAATACGGGAAGAGACAAGTCTTAGATAGAAATCCTCCTGATAGAAATAAAAAGTTTGTGGTTAACGCAGGAGATATTAAAAGAGAACTGAATGGTACAACAAACAGGATGCAATGGTGATGACATTTTCATAATGTCTACAAATGGCCCCTTTTACAGCTGAAATTAAGAATAGAAACATTAGTTACAAAGCTGTTCACGGTTTTATTCACATACACTATCAAATGTGTGTCAATAACAAGGAGAAGTTATTTATAAAGATATTTGGCCAGATCCTCACATGAATCAAGAATAACTCAGCTTCAGCATCTCTGATCCGTATTGATTTGCATACCTGACTGGGAACAGAGCCCTTTCCTTAGGCATTTGATATGGGCCAGAAATTAAGTACAGCAGTTCTCACTGATGTCTTGAAGACTTACTAAGCACTCAGTATTTTACAAAAACTGTATTTGTGCAAATCAGTCTTATTTCGGATTCCTATATTTTGGGAAAAATTATGAGAATTGCTGAAATTATCAAGGAGGAGGATGCTCCTCCTGACTGACTATAGTGAAATATAACATTTTATTTTTGATAATGAAGTACTTACATAGTTTTTCTAATTAACTTTTATAATTGACTATTGAAAGTATAATTAATGTAATTATTTTAGATGATTTTGTATAATTATTTGGTATAATTATTATTAATTTATGTCATTTTCTAGAACAAATTATTTACTTGAATTTCTGAAAAACACTGGGAGCTGGAAGGCAACTGGTCCCTGATAACTGTTTATCTCATAAGATATTGTCCCACTGTATAAAAACTTTTGAGAATGCTCTTTCTAGTGATGCATGGACACACATGCATAAAAATCCAGAACACTGAGTTTGTTAAATTTCACTTTTTTCTTCTTAACATAAATTTTTGTTCACGTACATGATATTATTATCACAGTTTCGCATAAGTATTCAGCACATGGTAAATTATTTTCATTCTTCCTAGATCTGAGCACAGGTGGAAGTAACCATGAGCAAAATCATAATTTTGACTTGAAATTTCTCTGGTGCATTCATGTTCTGGGTCAGAGTTCCACCATTACTTACTTAACGCCTTTCATGCTATCCAGTTTCCTGTCTATTTGTTTTGGTCTTTGTATCCTGTCTGTCCTTTTTCTGTAGATACTGCAACATATACCATTGCTCCAGTCAGCCATCTCCAGTCACTGTCATGACGTCAGTGGTTGATGAGAACAACAGTTCATAGCTCTGTTGTTCCATCAGTAAAGATTACTCTCTGTAAACCCTGGTAAAACAAGGCCATTTTACCATTTTTACTATTCTTGTTTTCTGCCTTGCAAGTTTAAATCTAGCTGAGGTTTGTAATAAATGCACTAGCTGTAGTGCAGATGTACTCAAAGGTGAGTATTAGATGCAGGTAATTGTAATGTGCATTTCTGTCTTCAATCTAAGAAAATAGAAGTACACACATCCCATCAAAACTCCAGTGAAGTTGTTGTTAGCAGAATTTCAACTAAATTAGCAATCCAAAGGAGAAGTAAAGGGGAAAAAAGAACTCCTTGGCATCAGATTTCTGTAAATTACAGTCCTGGACAGTAAATGCCTAAGTAGATTTTTTAAAAAAAAATGCTTGAAAATAGTTGTTTATTGTCACCCAAGAAAATAAAGTGTTTATTTAATGTCATATGCCTCTTATCAAACTGAGTAAGAATCATAACTGTGTATCTAATCTTTTTCATTAATAGAAGGATTTCATGAGTGTAGAACTCAGTGGTGGACGTATAAAAGTCAGCTACGATTTGGGTTCAGGTACAGCTTCTGTTACCAGCAACCAAAACCATAATGATGGCAAATGGAAATCTTTCACCCTGTCAAGAATTCAAAAGCAAGGTGAGTTCTGTGGTGTCAATACAGTGCCACATAACCGTAATTTATAAACGCCATTCATACATATCCTATGTTTATAAAAAAGATACCGGCATAGAAGTGAAAGGCAAATTAATCTACTTACAGTAAAGTACAATAGAAAAGTCTATCCTTCATTCAGTTCTCTGTCACTCTTGAAAAAGGTAGTTTGGGTTCAGATTTTGCACATCCCTTCCCTCTTTTAAGGCATTTATTAGTCAGTTGCTGCTACAAGAGACTGACCTGTGGGGAGAGCTTCTATCAGGGAAGACTCTTCTTCCCATCATCCCACTCCTCCTTCCTCTCCAAGGATTATACATTACCTCTTTTAGCCAGTCCTCCCTTTGAAATCTGGTTTCACTGACAGGTCTTTCATCTCCAAACTCACTCTATTCCATCTTTAAACCAGAAATCATGCTAGTCATTTTTTTAGTTAAAAGAAAGGTTCATTTCATTCTTTAGGTTGGTGGGGTGGGGTGGTGTAGTTTATCAGAAATCTCTTGCATTTAACTGTCTGAATTAAAAAAAGAAAAAAAAAAGAAAGAAAAAGAAAAGAAAAAAGTAAAGGAAAAAAAAGAGAGAAGGCAGAAAGGACCCCTTTCCTTGCATCCCTATGGTACAATATCCCTTTCTTCGTTGGGGGCAGCTCAGCATTTTTCACTGTGCCTTGTCTCTCTCATTTAACTTTGTATTCTGTATTAATGCATACATTAAAAATACACATGGAAGAAGGATTTAGATAGGATTGTTTCATGTAGTTCATCACTGACTCCAGGCTGAGATGAGACATGACAGCACCTGAGTGCTTTGGGTCGGAAAATGTTTTAGAGTGAATCATCACCAATCTCTAAGGCACATAATGACAATCCTTAACAAACTTTTGCACTAAAAAATCCCGCTCAAGTGACAACCTTTGGACTGAAATCACAAATTAAATGTAAAATAATCTTTTCTGTCTTGACTTTGTCCTGACATGTTAGCTGCAAATTACACTGACATAAAGAATATACCAAATTGAAACAGGTTTAGAGAATACATAAAAATAAAGCATACAGAATAGCTTTTCAGGTTGTTATGGAAACAGAGGGAAGTGCAGATCTCTTCCGCTGCCCATAATTGACAATTTGGAAATCCAGTGTCTTAACTGCAAAATACAACCCTCCTTGCCTCTCTCCTCCTTTACTTACCCTCCAAATATCTCTCTGTTGGTTTCTTAAGACATCATTGTTCTTGTCTGATATTTTGAAACTTATCTCAAATGTCTTCCAGCCAACATATCAATTGTCGACATAGACACCAATGAAGAAGAGACCATAGCAACAACTTCTACAGGCAGTCACTTTGGGCTTAACTTAAAAGGGCATGAGAAAATCTATTTTGGGGGGTTGCCAACCCTGAGAAATCTAAGGTAACGTGGCTCAAACCAAATGCTTTACTCTTGGTAAGGGGATGTACAAGCAGTGTAATCTTATTCTCTGTATTTATTTGTAAAGTCCACTTGCAGTAAGTGAATGTTGAGTTCCCAATTTACCCTATATTGCCACAGCAGACCAATGCTTGCTTTGCATATGTTGTGTACTTCAATGTATTTCACACAGCTCACATTACACAAATACAATGGAAATAGCAGTAATGGTGCAGTCGATCTTTCTGATGCTGTATTCCTAATATTTGTTTTTAAAATATTGCGTAATATCTAATATTAAATTAGTTGTAAATGTATTAATAATTTATAAAATTAATTATAAACTTCAGGAAGCTTTAATAAACTAAAGAAATGGGATTGCAGCTACTTGAATTTAGTGACTGTAACTTTAAATAGACCAAAAACCTTACTTAAGGTTTCAGCGAATAATAAGCAGCTTTGCAATGACAAGAACAAGAGAATTCTGTGTTACAATGAACAGATGAGAAACACAGAAACAAGCCCGTCAGTCTATGCCAACTTTAGCTACATGGTATAATGACAGCCTTGAACTGGTCAGTGCAGAAGGAACTGTTCTGATTAGTCCACAGGCAACTAAAAGAATGGACATACATACTTGTTAATTTATTAGGTTAATAGCTGACCTCAGATGTCAAATCACCCAGCAATAAAAAGATCTATTTTACCCATGAAATGTAACACTATATTATGTAATTGTAAAATCATACCATTTTGTGCATAACAAAATGTCTAGAGTAATTATCTTCCACTTCTTTTGTGGTTGCTTAGAAAATCAGTGTACCACAGATACTGGAACCTATGGTAACCCTTTTGCCCACAGTAATGATTCATCAGTCGTTGGGGCAAGATGAATGGTACAGTAAATTAGAATCAAAAATAGCAAAAGGGGGATTAGGGAAAAGCTAAGATACTGCAAACAATAGACACAGAGGTACCCGTGAACTTCTCGGTTCTGCCAAATTCTTTTACATGGTTTGCTTTTACTCATAACCAAATATAGTAACAAATTACAAAAGCTTTCTGATATATTACATTTTAAGGTAACTGTTTGCAGAGTAACTCTGAGTTATTATAGTCTGACGGTGTGTATGGTATCTCACCATCTATTACGTGTTATTTGTAGATGATGTATATCTGCTTCACTGTGAAATATTTAAACCTAATAAGTATCATTCACTACAATTAATATAAGTTTAATTTTCTTTTTCTTTCTTTCTCACCCTAGTATGAAAGCAAGGTAAAAATAATCAGATTACTTGCATGACTTGCATGTGTCTAGTAAGTGCAGCTTGAGAGCACAGGCAGCAACGCAGAAGCAGTGTGTGGGCAGTATTTATACCAGCTGTTATGCTAAGGCTGTTAATTCAGCAACTTGTTCCTGCTGCAACAAGAAAAGCTGCTCCCAAGTGCTTAACACTGCCATGTTACATGCTGTGCACACACCTTCACAAGCAACTTTTGTTTTCCTCGCACAGCTACTTACTTTAGCTGTGTTTGTTTATGACACTGGAGTGTGTCCTAAGCAAAACTGTGGCAAGCTGTATTGCCAAATTTGGTTCTGACCTCCAGGCTGCAAGAGCGATGCAGTCCCAAGTCAGGCAAGGAGCACTGCCCTCAGAGGCACTGAGTTACTGAGGACGGTAGGAAAGCGAAGTGCAGATTTTTGTGAAATTTGCCACTTTGAGTTTAAGAACAGGAGGATGAGGCGGGCATAGGGGAGTTCACTTATTTCTGATTATGTTTTCAGTTTGCAGCTATTTGTGTCCGTTACTTTTGCTTTGATATGCTCAGATATAAATTCAATTTCGCAATGTTTTGCAGCTTAATGCCTGGCTTCAATTGGAAAAATGCAGCTTCATGCAACCGCACTTTCCAATCCTGAGAAAGATTATTTCCTCCCAAGCTCCAGAAATCTTTCTTTGTGTTCCCTTGAAACTGATCCTAGTTTGGCCAAAAAAAGAGGCTAAGAATTAATGACAGTTGTGAATGAACTTGGACCTTATTTTGTATGATTTGAAAGGCAACAAGGGAAAAATGAAGTCTTAAGAAAGCATCAAGCAAGTGTTCAGTGTTTGCAAGGACCTAGAATTCATACAGGTTGGGAATTACAAGATTACAGCAACTGCTTGTAATGGGATAGCGTGAGGGCAGGGCAGAAAGAGGGTAGGAACTAAGTGGCAAAGAAAGGAGAGTGTGGGCACTACTGACAAGGGTGTAAGAAAACTGTTCAGCTGCTGGGAAGATGAGTCTGTAAAGGAACTGGAGAAGAGCTAGGAAATAAAAAAAATTAAAATGAAAGGTGACCCCAAGTACGTAATTGTAAGTAAAGCAGAATATGGATTATTTTAGTAAACTAGATGCTTACTTTAACTTATACACCATGCTTGCTAGGATGGCTGTAATGCAAAGAATGGCTGTCAGTACCACAACATGCAGCTGAATAATATCCATGCAAAATGGTTTTATTTTGTAATTAATATCTCCATGGTATGAATGGCAACTTTATTTTTTTTTTTTAAGTGACTTTATAAGGCTTTTTTTCTTGCAAGCCTGGCTCAGATGTTGCCAGCAGTTATGGTCTCACTCTGGTGTTCACAGGCCTGGGAAATCATACTTTTGCATTAAAACATGCCAACTCTGGTGTTACTTTCAGGGGGTTTCTCATTTCTTCTGTCAACTAGCTGATGAGCCAAATCACAGAACTCTGCAATTCTATTGCAGTATATTCCTGTCTTGAATGGATAGTTAGGTTCTGTAACAAACCCAGTTGTTTTGTTTTCTTTAACTGCCTGAAGAAGTCAAATGTATTGCTGTGTCATAAGAAAATATGCAGCAGTTTTCATAGGAAAAATACTAGTAATATAAAATACATAGAAAACAAATGCCAATCCACCTGAATGTAATGAATTCCTAAAACATTTTTTTAAAATCAAATTAATTTTTTTTTTTTGTCTTTGGCAAAGACTTCATCCAAAATGTTTGTATGCTGCTGAAGTTCCTATTTCATTAGGATATAGCATGCAAAAAGACGAATGAAACACCTGTCTTCCAGTTAAGGTCTCTCGTTGTTATGCTTTCCTAGTTTGCACCTTTTGCTTTGCCTAGCGAAAAATTACTTACTTATTTCATAACTCAGTGCATTTAAACACCAAAGGTGACAGCACTACTTCACACACACAAAAAAAAAAATAATTAAAAAAAAGGGGGGGGGGGGAATGGAAAAGAGAACTGTTGTCAGCTGGAGAGGAGATGAGAGGAATCGTCTGTTACACCTTTGAGTGATGCAAAGCAGAGTGCAATATGTACTGACAGGTGGTACAAGGCAGGATAAATTCATGTGAGTGAGTGTATGTGTGTATTAAAAAAAAATAAAAATCAAGCATCTGTGCATCTGAAAGTGCATGTGTGTGTGTGTGTGTGTGTGTCTGGCTGTGTTCTCCCTAAAATCTATTTTTACGAACACATTATACTTCTGAAATTTTTTTCAGGCCTGAAGTGAACTTACAGAAATATACAGGTTGTCTCAAAGAGATTGAAATTTCAAGGACACCATATAATATATTGAGTAGTCCTGATTTTGTTGGTCTAACCAAAGGATGCACATTAGAGGTTAGTCTGAATTCCTTGTATTTTGGTCTTACTGGGTATAAATGTTTTCTAGTTTCTGATTTTATGATATAACATTAATTGTAAAAGGCATATTCAGAAGCACACAGGGATCTAAGCTGAAAATCAAAACAGTTACATTAAACACGAGTAAGTCTGATCAGCAAGTAGCCCAGTTTTCTAGATCCCAACTTCTTGAACAGTATCCCTGGCCAGTTGTGATATCCCTATCCCTAAAGGGTAGGATTTTCTGAAATGCTTAGCAACCATCTAGCTTTGTTTCAGCTGCCTAACATGGGAATTACTGACATTAATGAGGATAGAATTAGGCACTGACACTATTGCAAAAACCTTTAAAACTGTTGATGCACGTAAGCCCCAAGGATTTAAATTTTTTTTTTGTTATTATAAAATAATTCACTACAGAAAATCTGAGGTAGTTTGTAAATCACAGTATATTTGGGTATAACTGAAACAAAGTCACCTTTAGGACAGGTCCTGTAGATCACTTACTGTTATGAGCTACCACTAATCTGGAAGGCACATTTCTTACTTATCACTAAGAATGTGCAAAATTGGTGTTGTTATTTCAACTTTAAATACAGCTCAAGTCTATTTATTTTCAATTGTTGCTGCTTCCAATTAGCATGCTTTCAATGCATATAAAATTCAAGGAATCTGACCCTAAGTTTGGGGGAGAGTATAATAATTTTTCCATGGAAGAGTCTTTGTCTATAAAAAAATACTTCCAGTGACATTTGTCTCCCAATAAATAGTTCATATTTCTTCCCTGGAAATGTAGTTTTGGAAGCAGATTATGATCTACAGTTTTATATCAGATGCCACTACAGTAAATCCAAATGAGTTGTTGTTAATCTGATGCTTTTTCAACATTTTTCTACAAAACATTAAAAATTTCCTTTGAGCAGTGACTGGTACTTGGCCGGGCCAAAATAAAGATGAAGACCCTCTTTTGCTGTGTTTATCACTTGTACCTCTGGCCTTCATCAGAGCAAAAAGCACACAACAGGACTCTCAGACAGGGTATTAGACTAGATGGATCTGTCCTGGGATGGCTATTTTTAAGTTAAGTTTAAAAGCTTGTGATAAAACTAAACTGTAAACAACCAGATTTCTCAAATGCTTTTACATCTTAGAAATTTGGTTTCAGAAAAAAGTTTCTATAGAAATTCGTATTTGTTTTCATTTATTGTAGATTCTTTCCTGAATAGGAATGGATGGTTGAGTTAATTTTCTTCTGTTGCTATGATTCTTAGCAAGTACTTTGTTTTTCAAGTTATTTTGTAACATTTGAACTGATTGGTTTAACCATTGTGTTGAGAATTAAATAAAATATTTTAATTGTACAAAACAGGGTCTGTAGGATAATTTAAAAAAAAAAAAAAAAGAGAAGTATAAGCAAAAGATAAAGACTGGATATACACTGAATTATATAAAAAAAGCCCCCAGATTTTAGAGAAGGGTGAACATCATCAGCAATAATTTTATCTGGCATAATCTGTTATCTCTAGACCTGAAAACAGTTCTACTGCAGTGAAAAAATGGTGAGTTTCTTTATTAAAAGTCACTGTTCCTATAGACTGGTCTTCCACATCTGGAAGAATACATGAATTGGCAGCAATTACAGAAAATCTTCAGGAGTATGCACTGATTTATTATTTGATGACATATTCTACTCTTTAAGTTGTGTTAATAGCTACCAATGTCCAAAAAATTGGGCCACGTGCAATGAGTGCTTCATTTATGAGCCTGAGTCATCAAAAAAGCAGTGCTGCTTAGTGAATCAATAATGATGAAGCAGTAATGACTGGTTAATTAAAAGTATTTTCTCGGCATGTTTAACAAATAATAGAATCTAGTTTATGTTTATAATGGCTTATATTATCTATTGTATTGATTTAAAAGCAAAATCCCACTGTATTAACTCAATGGAAAACATTCATATAAAAAAACCACGTGTGAGCAGTTATTTTTAATCCAAGAGGATATACCAAAATAAAACTGGAACTTTGCCTTCGGTAAGATGGGATTCCAGAAATACTCTAATGATGCCAGATGTAAACAGGTAAATTAGTTGTTTGCACAACACTTTGAGAAGTAAATTGCTTAGTGGCTATTATTACTTTCCATGTCTTCACACTGGTTATATTTACATAGTTTATTATTTTAGTTAAGAAACCTTTCTGCATATTCATACTCTTGCTTTTAATTCTACCAATGCACTTTCCTGTCCTCATCTTCTTACAGAACATTTATACAGTTAGCTTCCCCAAGCCAGGTTTTGTGGAACTGCAGCCTGTGTCCTTTGACGTGGGCACAGAAATCAACCTCTCCTTCAGCACCAAGAATGAGTCTGGGATAATGTTGTTTGGCACAAGTGGCACAGTTGTCCCTCCTAGGAGAAAGCGCAGGTACACTGGAAGGAAAGCTGCCTCCCTGAGGAAACGCAGACAAACAGGACAGGTATGAGGAACCTAGAAAAAGATAAGAAAACTCACAATTTTACTGAATTTTATATGTTTCAAGACACGGTCAGATGTTTACACTTAAGATTCAGTGCTTGGCAATAAAGTATTTCTAATGTTATCGTTTATCTGATGGAGAACCTGATAGAGGCTCGGAATTGGGGTTTTTTTGCATTGGAGTAACTGTTTCTCTTAAAGATTTACAGTAAAGAATCCATTGCTTGTTGCTAAACAACAATAGATTTGTTTTTCTATCATACAGATTCTTTCATGTAGGATTCTTTTTTTTAATCAAACCTAAATATGAGAGAATAATGTTCTTCACTCATTCTGAGGACTACTTTCGCACTGCCATTATCTCTCATTCCTGTTCATACAGACATAAGTAAGGATCATTCTGTTTCCCCTGAGACAAAAAAAAAAAAAAAAGAAAAGGAAAAAGAGGCAGTGCAAGATAAGCCCCTTGTTTACGATCACTTCTGTGGGATATAAGACTTGCGAGTGCCCTAACCTCTCCTTCTCTCCCATAAATACAAATCCACAGTGTAAAACCTTTCTGAAGAAGAGGATAGAGTCAGTCTGTTCAAAGGAAGTACCTACAGAGGTCAAGTAATTGCTGTCAGAAATTATTCAAATCTTGACTAGTTAAAAACCTCACAGACAAGTCATACTACACAGATGAACAGAATATTTTGATGCTTTCTTTGTTCAGAACTTCTGGGAAATAATATTTCATTATCCTCCTTCCTGCCCATTTTGGAAGAGAGCTCTCAGTGACCTGGAGGAGCACACTCCAGGTAGAGGACATTATAATTGCTCACCTGCCCGACATTAACTTCAGGGTAGGGGCTCTTTTATCATTTCCCAGCTCTTCAGGTCACAGAAATGAGCATGACACTCATTGCTATAGTAACTGGAGGTTAGATCCTGAAAGCCACTACAAAATTATATTGGTTGCTAGAGTAACTACTGGCATGATTTGCCAGCCATCCAAACACAGAAAGTCTGAATGTAGCAGCAGCAGCAGAACTGAAACTACAGTATCTCGTCTATGGCGAGCAAATTAAAAACCAGTGTAAGAGATAAAACATACACACTAATGTAAAACTAAGTGAAATAATTTCTTTCCAAATGTAACTTACCTTCTTATACCGACGTTTACATTGCAGGCCTACTATGCAGTGTTCCTGAACAGAGGTCGACTAGAAGTGCATATCTCCACTGGGATACGGGATCCCCACAGAATCACCATCAGACCAGAAGCTGGCGAGTTTCACGACGGCAGGGCACACTCCATCCGGATAGAACGATCTAGAGGGTAACAAATACCTAGAAGTGGTACAGACCAAACAGCACAGCTAATTCAACAAAGCGAGTGTACCAGTGTCTTTAGCAATCCATGTAAATGCTTCTGCTGAGACCAAGAGTTTAGTGTAATTCCAACCTTTTGAGAAGTTAAGTTTCTGACAGTGTTTATTACTCTGTAGAGCTGGGTTTACTTGCTTTCCTGGTCTATCAGCCTGTTTCCCCAGACACCTGCATTTGTCTGAATTGGTGTCTTTAACCTTCTGGTTCTTGGCAAATACATTTTATTAATCGAATGCGTGGATGCGAAATACTGCTGCGGTGCAGTAAATCACCTTTTCAAGACATGTAGAAAAAGACTGTTCTCTAAGTATATAAACAGCAACAGCACAGCAGACTGTAGCCTTTTTGAGATGCCATGTGCTGGTGTATATACATGGGGTTACAGTGGTGCCCAGATAAAGTGGATAAAACAACGAAGACACATTGTTTTACCCAATAAATGGCAGTCATTCTTATTGCTGGAAAACCACTGCAAACCTTCTCAGACCATGTTGTCTTAAACAGAATTTCACTTAAATTCCTTTGCCCTTTCTCAGACATTGTAAAAAAAAAAAAAAGATCTGATTACCATTCAGTAAGTGATTAGAAAGAGCTTTCTACTGTAGTGTGTAGGAGTCAGGCAGTCACTATTTATGGCCTGGAATACCCCTTGTTCCAAGTAGGGTTTGTTGTGGACATTTGGACATACAAATATGTATATACTGTACATACATTCAGTGGATTGGTGCACTATGCACAATGTTGTTCTGTTTTGTTAAAAAAAAAAACAACAAAAAACCAAAACCAAACAGAAAGATGATGTGACATCTAGCATATTACCAAATGCACTTATCCAAGCACACTGAACACTAGGCTTCACCCCTTTACCCTCACAACACTGTAGCCTTCTTGAGCAACAATTCCTGTCTGTCTAGTACCCATGTGCCCTTCTGTCCTCTCTCTGTAATTCACTTTGCTTTGTCCTTCATCGGTATAATTTTCTGACTGAATTTCTATTGTATTGATGAAAAATCTTAGAAATAGTGCCTTCAGACAATATCTCTTCCCAGCTTCAATGACCAGTTCAAGGTAAAACTGTAAATTCTTTGGGAGAAAAAATAATTTTGGAAATGGTAACTGCATTTTGTGAAATGTTTTGTGTCACTGTGACAGAACACAAATATACAGGTGATGATAATAAGAAGCTCTAAAACACAAAGTTCTTTTATGGAGTGCAATAGCAAGTACCTGTGAGAGTACATCAAGACACAACTACTGTACAATGCCATCCAGTGATGCTTGTTCAGATGAAAACTGTTTTCAAAGCAGCTCTGTTACAACAGCAGTCAGCTCTGCAGTTTCTGTAACATGAAATGGATGTGAAAAGATAAAAATTAAGATTAAACCCTGCTATGCTCATCATGAACTGAAGCTTTATTTTATTAAATATGAGAAACACCATTTGAAAGCTCTTCAGAGAGATAATTGTCCATATAATTATGAAGTGTTTGCTTTCTCTTCAAAGGTAATCATAGGATACTGTTGAAGACTAATGCACATCATTGTATGGTTCTGCTTGGAGCCAAAATGTTTACTATAGTAATGGCTAAAGATGAGATGAAATACTGTATGCTGATGAAAATATTGACAATCAGTAGCCATGGCTAACATGCAGCAGCACAAAGGATAACCTGAGTCTTGCAATGCAATTTCCCTA
>NW_009928692.1:74396-97599 GCF_000696875.1 Nestor notabilis
GTCCTCTCTGCGACTCTTACCAGAACCTAAATCACTCTGTTGCTCTGAACTGCCCCCAGAGAAATCTCTCTCCCTCTGTTTCTACTGATGAAGGGTCTGGAGGAAATCCTTGAGACTTTTAATACCCACTTCCTCCAAGCCAAACTACAGATCACTTCTTCCTATTCAACCAGTGACTGACACTATCACCTCTCTGCAGCACGTTTGCCAAGCTCTATCAGAGAGCTACTAAGGAAGCATAGCAGTAGCTGAAAACCTTCTGGTTGTTAATATGTATTTTATGTGAGCTGCTAACTACATAATTTGGGTTGCTCAGTGTTACAGCTGGTGTAGGAGTAAATGGGGCCTGCAAAGTGGTGATTTCAACACAAACAATAACCAAAGTAAAATACATATTTCTTTGCTTTCAAATCTTTTTTTCACAGGATGTTCACTGTTCAAGTAGATGAAGACAAAGGCCAGACTCAGAGACTGCCAACAGACCAGCCCATCTCTGTCAGGAAACTCTTTGTGGGGGGTACTTCTTCTCAGTTTCAGACTGCACTGCTCAGAAACATACCACCATTTGAGGGCTGTATATGGAATCTTGTCATTAATGCCACGTAAGTCTCACTCATGCCAATAAATGTCCAGTTAATGAGGTCTGGTTAACTACATTGGCTGCTAAAAGAAACAGCATTGTTGCAAGGAATCATACTAACAGCAAAACCTGTAATATTTGTTTTCTTAATATGCTCTTCCTTTTTTTGCCTACAATATACTCTCCATAGGCTATGCAATTAATGAAATGTTTTGCAGACAAGCCAACACCTCAGTGCTTATCCATAAAATCGGAGAAATTCAGCAGTAACATTGCAGTAAGACTTGCCTCAATGATAGGAACTTATAGTGTACTGTAACACTTCATTTTAAGTAAGGTTAATCTCCAAGAGTATACAAATTCTGTCTGAGAACCACCGCAAGAATCAATTTGCTTTGTGGAAAGTGCATGCTGCAGTAATCTGGAAAGAACATTTAAGTAAACCAAAAGGAAACGGTGAACAAAGTAAAACCTCTATAGAAAGTTCCCATCTAATTCTTTCCAATAACTGAAGTTCCTAAATGAGGATCTCATCACCCTCACCCCATCAGTGCACATCAGAGAAGAACTTCTCAGCAATGTGATTCAGCCTACCTGGGCTGGTAAAGCTTGACAAAGAGGATGCCTGTCTCTCTGCGCTGACTGTAAGAAGGAAAGTTAATGGTGACTATCACCTCTAATTTAAGCATTCCACTTCTGTACCTAAAATAGACAGGATCAATCCTGGCTCTTGTGTCCTATGAAGTAGAATTACACTGCAGCATACAGCTATTTTTTTTTTATAAAATACTGTAAAAAGTAGTAAAAAGGCAGAAAAACTAACAGACATCAATTTCTTTGTATGTTCTCAGCCCCATGGACTTTGCTCAACCCGTGTCATTTGAAAATGCAGATATTGGCCGATGTCCCTCTCTAGAACCAGAGGTTAGGACACCTGAGGATGAAGATAAACCAATCCAGACAACAGTCCTGATCCAACCTGAACCAGACACTAATGGGGAGAAAGAAAGACCCAGGACTCCTCCTGCTTCCCTTCCTCCTCCACCACCATCTCTATCAGCAGCATTTGTAAGTGTAGATCACTCAGGTAAATTTTGAAAAGTTTCTTTTTCCAGGCAAAATTGAAAAGCTGGCCATCAAGAACAAAGAAGTAATTTGCCACAAAACCAGTAATAATTTAGCACGATATTGTAAAGGGAACACCTTGTTGCAGGTCAGTAAAATCTGTAGATAATGGAAAACTGGTTGGTGTCATTTGCTTGGATTGTAACAGTAATTTAAAGAATGATAAAGCAGTAGAATTACCTCTGGCTTGCATGCTTAGTCCTAAACCCTTACACTTCAAGATGTAAGCCAAGCAATACCTGGTCAGGGTTGGAAGGGAAATTTTCCTATGGGAAATCCAAGTCATTATGATATTTCGTGTGCTATTCTCTGAAGCACAGGATAACAGCCATGTCACTGGCAGGATAAAAAAACAGGTAAACCAGATAGGTCTGTTTGATAGGGCAATTCCTTCACTGATATAACTTTAGTCAGGAGACTTAAGAACTTAGGCACTGAAATCCCAGTCACTGCCAAATTTTGTTCGGCTGTTGTTGCCAGAAATCTTACATAGCTAGATATCAGCAAGCAGCCTTATACAACAAAATTTAGGAAGAAACCTCTATCGCAAGTGTAGCAGTTTTACAAGTTGATGCAACATTTTACTGTCCAGAAAATATATATTTAGATATCTGAATATTCAATTGAAAAATATATACACTAGATAATATTCTTAGGGGGGAAAACCTTTGCATTTTATTAGACATGCATACAACCCACAGATTTATGCAGGTGTCATGGTTTAACCCCAGCCGATAACTAAGTACCACGCAGCCACTAGGTCACTCCTCCTCACCCTGGTGGGATGGGGAGGAGAACTGGAAAACGGTAAAACCTGCACGTTGAGATATGAACAGTTTAATAATGGAAATGAAGTAAAATATTTTAGTAATAGAAATGATGATGATAATAATAGGAAAAAGAGAGAAGGAGGAGTAAAATTCAGGGAACACAAGTGATGCCCATTACAATTGCTCACCACTTGCTAACCTATGCCTAGCCCATCCCCGAGCAGTGATTAGTGGCTCCCAGTAAACTCCCCCCAGTTTATAGATGAGCATGAGATGCTGTGGCATGGAATACCCCTTTGGCTAGTTTGGGTCAGGTGTCCTGTCTCTGCTCTCTCATGGCTTCCTTTGCTCCTCTCACTGGCAGAGCATGAGAGACAGAAATGTCTTTGACCAGGGTAAGTTCTATTTAGCAACTAAACCATCAGTGTGTTATCAGCATTATTCTCAGCTAAAGCCAAAGCACAGCACTGCCCCAACTACTAGGAAGAAAAGTAGTTCTATTCCAGCTGAAACAGGACAACTGGGTATAGTTCAGTATGGGTGAGATTTCCAAACAATACAAAAAGTCTGCCCACTTCCCAGGTAGGAGTCTATGCTACCAGAATTGACACTACCATAATAAGCTTTGAGAAGCTAACAACCAGAGTATCTAACTTGCTTTTAAATATATATATTATTTTATTATATATATATAAAATATAAAAGAGCAATTTTGACAGTTTCTTCTAGACTGGCTTCATAAGATCTTTTAACCATTCTGCGAGGTGCTCCCACAATGGGTCAGGTTTAATCTTCATTCCCATTTCACACCTCCTCGTTGACACAGCATTACTCAGAACACTGTGTTTGTTTGTAGAGAATTTTTCAGTGTGACACAGAGGATAAGACTATAAATTAATTGCATGAAGACAAAAAAAAAAAAAAAGAATAGAGAAAAGTAAAAGAAAAGAAAAAGGAAATGAAAGAAAAGAAAGAAAAAGAAAAGAAAAGGATATGATTTTTAGTGAGTCAGTTTGAGACAGAGGAACGTGAATTCATTGCCACAATCACTCCCTGTTAACCTGACACATTTTCAGAATTCTTATCTGATTTTCTTTGGTCATAGGTAGGATTTTTAACAATGTTTTTCTACAAAAAAAAAGGTGCAAAAACTAGGCCAAAAACCGTAAGTCATTAATTTTATATTTGACATTCATGGCCACCTTCTTTGGCCAAGTACATATCATAGAATGGAATCATCCTAATGGAATCATCCTAATGGAAAGGACATTTAGATTATCTAGTTCCAACCCCCCTGCCATGGGCAGGGACACCTCGCACTAAACTCTGTCGCCCAAGGCTCTATCCAACCTGGCCTTGAACACCGCCAGGGATGGAGCATTCACAGCTTCCTGGGGCAACCCATTCCAGTGCCTCACCATCCTCACTGTGAAGAACTTCTTCCTTATATCTGATCTAAACTCCCTCTGTTTAAGTTTGAAGTCATTCCCCCTTGTCCTACCACTACAGTCCCTAATGAAGAGTCGCTCCCCAATATCATTATAGGCCCCCTTCAGATACTGGAAGGCTGCTATGAAGTCTCCACTCTGTCATCTCCAGGCTGAACAGCCCCAACTTTCTCAGCCTGTCTTCATATGGGGGGTGCTCCAGCCCCCTGATCATCCTCGTGGCCCTCCTCTGGACTTGCTCTAGCAGCAAGTGTTGAGGACTCCAGAACTGGACACAAAATACTCCAAGTGAGGTCTCACAAGAGCAGAGTAGAGGGGCAGGATCACCTCCTTTGACCTGCTGGTCACGCTCCTTTTAATACAGCCCAGGATACGGTTGGCTTTCTGGGCTGCAAGCACACACTGAAGCCGGCTCATGTCAAGCTTCTCATCAACCAACACCCCTAAGTCCTTCTCTGCAGGGCTGGTCTGAATTCTTCTCGGCCCAGCCTGTAGCTGTGCCTGGGGTTGCCCAGATCCAGGTGTGAGGACCTTGCACTTGGCTTGGTTAAACTTCGCAAAGTTGACATCGGCCCACCTCACAAGCGTGTCCAGGTCCCTCTGGATGGCATCCCTTCCCTATGGCACAGCTGTAATCAGAGGGACTCTGATTACATCTTAGTTACTACCCTGCCCTGAGCCCCAGAGTTATCGACCTTTTAATGCTCTAGGGCAGCATTTTTGACTCATTCCCACAAGGTGGAGTAGTTGTACCACGAGGGCCCGATGCATCTTCCTGAAAGGAAGCGAATTTACGAAGAGTACCATAGAGAAGGAACCAAGCAACAAGGTAAAAAGGGTTATCCGGTTAAATGCTCACTGTCGTGCATTTATAGTACCCCTTGATCAAACATTATTAACAAAATAAAATAATGCAGAAGCACATGAGAGTACAGGTGCACACTAAGACTTAACTTTTAAATATAAAATTGAGAGGAATGGATCTACTCATTAATATCAGAAACTAGTCCCATTGTAACTAGGTGAGTTTTGTGTATCATATATCTAGAGCCATGATAACTTGAAACAGGAGTTCAAAACAAAAATCTAAACTAAACACCATTACTTCACTTTCTCTCTTGGAAAAAATGAAACCATTTTAGTATTCTGACGACTTGAAAGTATTTTAAATAAAGCAAGCTTTTGGATAGCTTTTATGTTCATGTAAGTAAGTTCTCCAAAGTATTTTTCTGGGGCCTGTTTAACACAATAGGTAACTACAGTCTAATAATGACCTAGAACTCATATGACAGTTCATTATACAGAAGTTCAGTGAAGAAGGACTGTATATGGAAAATAGACTGCAGAAAATAATTATTTCCACATTTTAGACTTAAATAAGATATCTGTCCTGTCAGGACCTTTTTCATCTCTATTGTCAATCTGCATGCAAAAGGGGAGGGGAGTTTAATCCCAAAAAGAAAAAAAAAAAATGAAAACCCCAACCTATCCTCTACTAAAGGCAAGACAAGATATAAAAGTAAGACAGTTGGGAAATACACTGGTCACCAGCTTGCTGCTGCTGCTTGCTGTGGATGCCAGATGTTTCTCAACCTCGGGTAACTGCTGCTTCTGGCTCATGTTATTCACTGCTTCTCAGGATTCGCTTGCCACTGAAATGAAGAGCGCCAGGTTTACTTCTCCGTTTGACTCCATGACGGTACCTTTCACTGTTTCTCCATGCATTACTTCATTGTTTTACTAACACTGTTCAGTGAACTGTGAGGACTGCTTCGCTGCTGCTTCCCTTTTCCCCTAATTACTTTCTTTTTCATTGCTAATACAGCATTGTTTGTAGAATGTGTGGCAGTCCACCAGTGGGCTTTTCTGTTCTTCATTTCCACCGTGATACACACCTAGCTTCTTGATTTACCAGTCCAGTCCTTGACATCTGACAAGACCGAAATAAAGTGCAGCTGAAGAGTTCAGTCCTGAGCATCTCACATAATTATTAAGCAGCCAGGTTTAAACCTAAGACATCTTAAAGCCATTACTAAAACAACCCCAAACCTGGCATATTTTAATATAGACTGATGATCCATGCTTAGTTCACAGTCTGTGAAGGATGTGAATAAACCCTGGAAGTTATTTAAGTAAAGTATGCCATTTTATTTCTTTTTTTTTCCTATTACTGACATTTCATCATCAACCTAATGAATGATCACTATTATTGATCGGTATTTATCAGTAAATAATCCGTATGTATAGGATGCTTGCTATGATTCCCACTGTCACTGTGCATTCGGCACTCTCACCCTCTCCTTGTCCTTCCTTACAGTCCTCCTGCTGGGATAAAATAAAACTGCAGTGTTTGCTGATGCTGTGGAGCTGCTTTAAGCATCAACACCAGACCCTCTACTAACATACGTTAGCCTAGGATGGCATTTACTGTCAGAATATTTCCTTTTACCATGTAATATGTGAAAGTGTGCCACAGAAAAGTGTGTGTTAGTTAGTTTCCAATTCTTTCCTGTTGTTCCAGTTCCAGTAGCTAGTCCCTATCTTAAAATTTTTGCCAGCCCAAATGCTATCAAAAGCATTATATACACAGGATTATTATTAACACAGTTGTTATACTTTTAGATAAACCTGTAAAGCTTAAAATAATTAGAAACTTTACCCAGCATTGTAAGAATATGATTTTTTTTTCCCCGATTTAATGATCACTGGAAGATCATTATGCTATCCCACATTCATAACTTTCTTTGGCCCTGCTGAATTTTCCCTGTTTTGTTTTTTTTTTCCTCTATTGCACACTGATGTTGTAATGCATGCTGTTCTCTGCCATATCAAATCAGAGCATTCGCTGTGGAAAACTAATTTTTAGATATGCTCCATACTGTTGTGAAGATTTTTGTGATGTGTAAAAGCAAAAAACCTAACACCACTGAAAAACTGAGTGAGGGGGAAAGAAATTTCACTGCCTGATGAGTCACTCATGGCATTTTCAAAATGTTTCACAGAAAGAGCTCTTCGTCAGCAATGCACCGCACCTTGTGCTTTGCAGGTCCCTGCTGAGTCAGGGCTCAAATAAGAGACTGTTGCCAATCCAAAATGATATCAGCCACAGTGCTTAAAAACAGAGCTTGCAGCTATCAAAGTCTGGGTTTTTTCCCCAGTGGTATTGTCTTGATATTGTATTGTGATAGATCCTTTGAGTAGTTTCTTCACAATACTCTCAGTGGGAGGCAAAACTAGACATGAGTAGGAGCTGGTAATTACCATGGTCTCGCATCGCCCCAGGCACCCCTATACAAGAGCTTTAGAGACAGAGATTAAAAGACTTGGTGAAATTAAAGAGGGAAAATTAAACTGGGCAGAAGGTATTTTACCTTCCATTGTTGCACCACTTTAAGATTAATAGAAGGGGAACAGACAGAGAGGGGTTTCTTTCTTTACTCCCTGGGTAATGTGTCTATATTAGACAGCTATGGGAGTTCAACAGTTGTTACTTCTATCTATGAGTTATTCTGCTTCCCTTATTGTTTGTGACATCTTTCCATAGCACCAAGGGCAACAGCACATTAAACAAAGAAGGCAGTTGTAAAACAATATAAAGAAGTGAAATGGAGGACTCATTGACAGGTGCAAGATCTGAAACTACCTTTAACTCTTTATTATTAAGGTGACTAGATTTCAAGTTGACAGGAAAGTATCCCTTTAAAACTTAAGTCTTGCTTCATTTCTGTGAGAGGGCATCCTACTATCTAAAATGCATTTACGTGATCTAAGAGTACACTGAGCTGCCTGGAAATCACTTAAGACTCCTGTAAATGTCCACTGGTGGCATGAAAGCAGCAATGTTCATACATTACTTTTATTTCCTTTTACAGCCAGCTTAATGAGCTCTGATTTTACACCAAGTTCCTGTCACACTGGTTTATAACTTTTGCTGTTGTTTAGTTTTTTGAGACATCAACACAAGGGAAAATTGCAGGGCCTTGACAGTGTCTAGACAAAGTGGAATATTCTCAGTCCTGAGCAGCTGGAAGACTTCCAGCACATGCACAGCTGAGATAAGATACCAAATAGGAAATTTGTATGATCACTACCTATTTTGCAGGATTCCTGTGCTGCTGACACAGAACCAGACATTTTGGAAGGTGGCAAGCAATTTGGTCTTTCAAGGAACAGCCACATTGCAGTAGCATTTGATGACACCAAAGTGAAAAACAGGTATATTGTTTATTTCAGCAATGAGTTTTGATGGAATAATATACAAATAAAATGCCCCTCCTGATAGTCTCAAGAGCATCTCCCAAAATCACAGGCATCTTCTAATTAATTTTATTAAAAACTGCTTAATTAAAGTGTAAAATCTAGACAATGAAGCGCCCACCTAAGTAGCTCTCACAAAAACAGTTTACCTCTTTGTAATGGTTTAGGCACACACAAATCCCAGACTGATTTGCGGAAAAACAAACAGAAGAATGCAACCGAGTTCATAGTTGCTTTTTCAGAAAAATGTTTCTTGGTTCAGTAACTTGATAACTTCTTGCAATAAGCAAACCTTTATTTCCTTTTCCTCTGATAATTAGGCCAAGCTTGCACAGTAAACAGGCAAAATGACTTTGCCCTCACAAAGTATAGCGATGTATGCATACACATGTTGATACGCAAAGGAATTCCAAGATCTACTTATAAAAATACAGCTGTGTCAAACAATTTGTGAAGCTGTAACTTACTAATTGTTCATTTTCGCTCTGAAGACACGTGATCATTAACAAATGTGCCATGCCATTCCACTAAGCATTTTTGCTGCCTTATAGTTTACAAGTCCATGAGCCTCACACCTATTTTTACCTATAAAGATGCTGCACTATTTTCACGTATGCTGATTTTAGAAAACTAGGAATATTATTAGAATAAATATGTAATTCTAGAGTCCTTGATTATCTTCTTTTCAAATAAGAATACTGGCCTGATCATTTTCATGCAATGATTTTTCACATTTCTATTATCAATTATTTTCAGATGCTAACTTTGCAGCTCAGCTTTGGGCTAGGTTAGTGATGTGCAGCCAGTACAAATTTAGCATCTAGATAATTTAAATAGTTTCCTAACAGGTTCTTTGCTATAGGGGATATTTTCATCATTACCCTTCTGTCCAAGGGGTCAGAAGACCTCCTCAGACACACCCCCATTTTCTGTTGGGAAAAATCAGAATAAGTGTTTTATATGCTGATTGTAAACTCTTCTCTCTGCATCTTTAAAAGTTCTGCAACCTGTCTTCAGGCAATACAACTCATTAGAAACTCAACATTTGCCAGCTATCACTACAGCTCGCTCGTCTTTGTGAGCATTATGTGTATGGATGATGGATAACGCCGCTGGAATTTTAGAAGAGCTGGGATTTTCTAGCAACTACAGCTGCAGCTGAGAATTGTATCTTGAAATTCTGTGCCAATTTTGCACTTTTGTATGTCCACAGCAAAGGGACTAATGAACATTCACGTCAGGGATCAGATACGTGTGAGATGCAGTTCATGTATAACAAAATTATTTTTCTTAAACGCTGATGGACAGGTAAAATGAGCCACTAACTGTGAACTTTCAGGGAAGACAAAAAGATAAAGCAGATAAATTTGCCTACTGTCTGACTCTGAATATCTTTTCCTTTGTTGCTATTTGATTTCCAGACTTACAATTGAATTTGAAGTCCGAACAACAGCTGATTCTGGCTTGCTGTTTTACATGGCCCGTATCAACCATGCTGATTTTGCTACAGTTCAGATAAAGAATGGACTGCCTTACTTCAGCTATGATTTGGGGAGTGGAGATACCAACACAATGATTTCCAACAAAATAAATGATGGGCAGTGGCACAAGGTATAATAATCTCTAATGCTAAATTACTCTTTGTCATGCTAAAGGCAAGCTTTGTTTTGCCTTAAGATATTTGCAAAATGTAGTCTGTACATATACATAAAGCTAAACTTTACAATTAGGATTTTCTGTAGTCTGAAAAAATTGGGTTTTCAGAGTCACTGTTAAGTACACATTACATATTCCATAAACAAAAAAGTTAGTGCTGATATTTGAAATTTGTCCTTCAGGAAACACATATTTCTGGACATATTTAGAGTATGTTCCATGTATGGCAAGGAACTGCAGAAAATGTTCCTTCCTGCCTAAAAGGGCTCAGGTGAGTATCAGCTCATGATGATAGAATACATCATTAAAACCAGTTGTTTCTATCTTAATATCATTGTTCAGCCATAATGCTGAGAATAAAGAAAAAAGAAGTAACATTTAAATAAATCTTCCCTGTATTACTAATTCCATTCATTAGTGAATAAATATGATATTCCTGGATGTATTTGGCAGCCCCTTCTGTGACTTTTTGAGCAGAAGCATTTATATGCAATGCCTGT
The DNA here is from genome assembly GCF_000696875.1 of Nestor notabilis. Lineage (NCBI taxonomy): Eukaryota > Metazoa > Chordata > Aves > Psittaciformes > Psittacidae > Nestor > Nestor notabilis. The sequence continues at coordinate 84,733 of NW_009928692.1, forward strand.
GGTATCTGGATGGTAAGGGAAGGAATAATATTGCAACCATGAAGTTTAGTAGTTACTGAGTCAAGAACAGACACAGTATATTCATTAGGTAACATGCTTGAAGGCACCAATAAAGATAAAGAAGAAAAGAAAACATGGAACTCTGTATTCAAGTTATATACTATAAGAGATATTACATTTTGGGCAGATATTTGGAAAGTTACCATCCACATCACCATCACCAAATGAGAAAAAAATCTCATTGTATCTTCCGTTATGAAACCCCCTTTGTAGTCATCCTTAGTCCCTCTGCTTCATTCCCATCCTGTTCTGCAGGAATTTTATTTTTGCTGGATTTTTCTTCATGAACCTTTTGATGATAGCAAATGCTCTATACCAAGGTATTTCAGGAGAGGAAAAAAGTTGTAGTCGTTATTTATCTGGTTTATATAATGCCTATAAGCACTTGCAGTAGACCAGGGCCCCTTTCTGCTAAACTCTATAAATACAAAAGAGATGTATTTTGCTCTTTTAGCTGTTTTCTCTATATTCTAAGAGGACTAACTGGAGCATATATTTCTTGTGGGAAAACCATGCTCTTTGGCCATGCAGCTTGGCACTCAGTAAGAAAGGGACCCTTGTGGGTGCCATTTTTATAGGAGAAAATGGAGACAACATCCAAAGTCACAGCTCCCAAAAAGCACAAGGAAGTCCATTTTGAGAGAGTGGAAAAAGGCAACTTCTTTAAGAGACGACCACAGTCTTTGTTTTAAGAAAGTAGGAGCTTCTCCTGAAAATAATCCTTTTAGTGACAATCCTTCCTCCATTTGAAATGGCTTAGGTTAAAAATGTTTCCATCAGGCCTACAGAAGCCACATCATGCTGCTGCTATCTCTTTAGATCCTCCGTAAGAGTTTTTCCCAGTTCCTGTCACACTCTCCAAATCCTCCTTCTGCCCAAGGTTTAATTGTCCATCTCAAACATACAGTTGTCTGTAAACACCAAGTTAAGTCACTCACCTTCATGCCACCTTTTATCAGCGCTCAGTCATTCCAGCTGCAAGACAGATGTTCTCCCTCTCTGAAGGAGAAGCAGCCATATCAAAGAAAAGCCAAAGAAAAATGCTTTTTGTCTCTCTTTGCTACTCTAGTGAGCTAATTACTGTGCTGTTTAGAAATCTGCTAACGTATATGTTGCATTTTACATTTATCCATTTTTTCATACAGAACCATTATTATACTGATTTGTAGAGATTTCAGTATAAACTTTTGCAAAGACACTGGCCTGCAGTTGTTGGGGTAGAATTTCCTCAACTCTTCAGTAACTGTACTTCCTCCATGCAATTCACAGCCCATTTGTCTGAACAGAAGCCATACCACCAACAGAACGTAGCTGGTATTGTATTTACTCTAGCATGAACTATGACCTGAGGGACATCCAAACTAGTGGAATCATAAACTCAATATTGTCTGAAAACATGTGCTGCAATAAAGATTTGCAACTGGTGCCATTAATATTCAGTATTTACTTTTCCCAGTGCTTAAAATTGCTATCTGGTTCCAGGAAAAACAGTATTGTGCCATGCCTATGAAGCTTTTTAAAGGAACCCCAAGTCCTTTCCTTAGTTCTAATAAATTATAGTCATGATGCGTCCTGACCCAGGTCTAATTCGTGTATGTTTGCACAAAACCTTGTGCAGGAGCTCTGTTCCATGAACATTAACCATAGTTGCTGCTATGGTATTTCTGTAACCACTCCTACTACTTTCTCCTATGTTACATATTTTGGATTGTAAGGCTAGTTACAATCTGGAAATTCCTTATTTTCAGAAAACTATCTGTAATTGTATTGCATTTGTGTGTCTTTTTAGATAAAAGTAGTTCGAACGAAGCAAGAAGGAAACCTTATAGTAGATGATGTTTCTAACAGGACTGTTAGCCCCAAGAAAGCTGATATATTGGATGTTGTAGGAATGCTGTATGTTGGAGGATTGCCCATTAACTACACAACTAGAAGGATTGGTCCGGTAAGCAAGTTTGTTAAAGTTATCTTACACTCCTTAAGTATGTCTTGACTGGTACCAATGTCTTCCCAGTTTTTTGTTTTGCTTCTCCCTCAGACTGCTCAAGAATATGGTTAAAATGGACCTTACTTGAGGTATACTACATTCTTTCAGTGGAACGATCTGACTCAAAATCCATTTAATGCAAAGAACTAGAAGCAGCAGAGTTGGTTACTGTTATGGAAAAGTAGAAAGATCCACACACTTGTATCCACTTGGATCAGAGCTAGAATATAAGGTCCTGAATACTACTTCCCCTTTCTCTTGGCTGTAATTCATCAAGCAATAAATGCTAAAAAGCAGTCACAGCATCTCCTAAGAGAAGCAACAAAAGCCAAAATTACCCTGGACGAAGTCCCCAGTAGTAGTGCTGCTTACTGTAGTAATTGGTTTTGTGTTGTCATTACTAAACTAGGAGAGAATGTATTTTGAAGTAAGGCCATGAAAATTCTGTTATCTGCTTCTAAATCAAATGTGCATATATCAATTTATCACTGTTTTAGTCTAAATGCCCAGATTCCATTCTGACACAGAAATTACCCTGGCAAGCAGAGAGCCTATAGAGGTGAATATAATTTTGGTATAAACTTTGTAGAATTAACTAGGAACACTGTATTTCCTCACCCAGGCCTCTTACTGCATCTGTCTGCGCAACTCCATGTCAGTCATCTCACTTTCCTGCTGCCCTCCCATGCCCCAAGATATGCCAGTATCAGAATCAGAGAAAAACCTCTTCCCTGCATTATTTTTCTCTTTGTGTAGAGAGGTCTTTCAAAGCAGAAGCCAAATCTTGAGCGAATTATAGCAAACACCAGATTAGGCATATAGTGTAGCATGACTTGGAAAAAAAAAACCAAACCTGGAATGTCAGTAGCAGTTATGTCTAGGCTCATTCCAGGTGATTAAACGGAATTGGTAAAGAGGAGTACAAATTATGGTAAGGAAACAAAGCAGACTCTCAAAGCAATTACATATGGGTAAATACCACTGTAGTAAGATGGAATGGCAAATACTAGTCTACAGACAAGTAAAAGTCCACCAGTTCAGGCAGGCAAAATAAATACAGAGAAGGAATTCCTAGATCCTGCTTAAATAAGTCCCTATAAGAACTTGTGAATGTGGAATGAAGGGGAGGAGTAACCACTCTATATCTGACAGTCATATTTCATAAAGAAAACTGACCTCTAAGCTCATATTTCTCAGCAAATTATGGATTGTGCAGAAAGACGAAATTCAGGTGAATTTAGTGATCATTTGGATTTACCGAACCAGATCTAAGGCACTGAAAACCAAAAAGCAATTAACTACCCACAAAATATAATTCCTAATATTATCGAATTATGCTCTTTGAAATACATCTGCAATTTACAAATCCTAATTTAAGGAGAAAGGTAATACTAAACCCTTACCTACTGCTCCTTGTCAGAAGTAATGGAGGGAACCCATGCAGATAAATGGCTGAGTCTGGCAATAACAGTCGTGTCAGATCCTGACAGTCTTATGTGCTTTGGGATTTAAATGAAGCTGTGACTTCAAGTGTCATTCACAGAAAGTAAAAAACAGTGCTTGCCTTTTAGTCATTTTCAGTAAATTACACCACATGATGTATTATTAGAATGTTATAGGCTTCATGTAAAGGCTCTAAAGTAAAGTAAGTTGAAAGGGTGTATTATCTTACTTAGGGTTTTCTTCGAAACATACATCAGCCTTTTAGGATACTAATCTAATAGGTAACTGTAGGTAGGCTGGCTTCCTATTCAGTGCAGAAGACAGATACCTACTTGTCTGGCTTCAGCAGATGTAATATTTTAAGCACTCAAAAATCTGCTTTCAGCGAAAGAGGTTATATTGTCTGTTCCCATGCTAAAGTATAACCAGATTTGCTTTTCCGATCTGAAGTTAGAGAATGTTACTTAGTTGTTTACAAATCTTGCATTTCACCCATTTATTCTCACAGTGAAAATGGCAAGGTTTGTGTTCTTTTGTGGCATTTTTTTTTAATAACAAAACTTGCTGATCTGAAGATGACTTTCATCTCAGAAATTAGAAAGAACTCTATGAAGAATCTGACAGAATGCATTGCTCAGCTCAGATCTGAATTTATTCACTGATATTGCTCAAGTTCCTGTGAAAATGTACAGGTGTATTAAGCAGTAATAAGCTATATAATTCCACAATACACTCAGCTTTGATTTACAAGGAAAGAAGTTCTTTGGAAATTCTTTCAAATTACTACTCAGGATATTGTTAGAGGAGCTAGTGCTCAGAGTCAAGACTTCCCTCTCCAGGTCTGCCTTTCTCCTTTCTGTATTTGTGCAAATTTCTATGCTGTATTTTATACACCGATTCTTATTTTCCTCCTTCCTACTGCATTGCTTATGAATACGTCTTCCTTTTCTTCCTCAGAGTACATGTTTATCACTTTCTTCTCTCCCATGAGATGAGATAAATTTTCCTGATTCTTAAGTCAAATATCAAAGCCCTTGTCTGAAGCCAAGAACCAAAATGCAGTTTCTGCACACCTCAGAGAGAAATGAGTGGGAGAGCTCTGGGGGAGATGCCAGTGGCTTCCAGAGGTCCCACTGGGACACTATTAATCACACCCAGAGCCCGGGCAGCCTCTCACTCCTGCCCCACACAGTATCTCACTTTCTTACACCACCTGCTTTGAGTCATAGTAAAGTGCTACCAGTGAAGAAGCCAAACTGGAGGTTCCCCATGAGAGCCTCCATACGCCTGAGCACACCCCATGCCTCCACCTGCCTCTCTGGCCAACAGAGCAGTCCTCACTGTGGTCACCAGACATATGGTTATTATAAGAAGAACTATGTATAGTCAGCAACTTTTACATAGGGGCTTTATTCATTTTAATAGCTGTGTACCTACATTAGGTCTGCCTTACCATGTAACAGTAAGCCCACATTAAAGTGATTAAAGTGGAGGGAGAGGGGTGGGAGGCTCTAGTAAAATTACCAGCAGCCCAGGGAACTACATCCAGTGTCTTCATCTACTTACAAACCCCATAGCCTACTCAATTAAACAGGTAAAGTATAGGCCATTAAGTTCCTGCATTGCTGATGTAGTTTGCTGTTTCATTATGCCGTGAATTTTTATGTCCCCTCCATTAAACCAAATAGATGTGACTCAGATCACATCCCTGAAAAGCAATGTAATTCATCCTCAGTATGACTGAGATTGGATTCCAATTACAATCAGATATTAAGGATTAGCCATGTAAAATTCAAGTTTTATTCAGCCCCATAAATCCAGCAGAGAAGCAGAGGAAAGGTACTTTTTGATGACATACTTTAGGCTGTCATACTTTTATTCTGAGCAGTGCAGCTTGCTTTGCACAGTTACATATTCTGTTTGAAATATTGACTGCAGGTCACCTATAGCATCGATGGCTGCATCAGAAATTTTAAAATGACAGAAGCACCTGTTGACCTGGATAATCCAACTTCCAGCTTCAGTGTTGGAAAATGCTTTGTCACTGCACAGAAAGGAACATACTTTGATGGAACAGGCTTTGCCAAAACAGGTAATGAACAGCAGTTCTGCTGATAGGCAAAGAACAGAGAAAGAGGAGATGCTGCTTTCAAAGACTTCCAGTGATACTTAACTCCTGTTAACCGAATACTTGAAACTCTTGTTGGTCATTTTTATTTATCCTGCCTAGAGATAGACTATATGACTTTCTATCAAGGTCTCACACTAAGCACAGCCACCATAACAGTTACTTAAGTCATTTCACATGAAATGGAGTGCATTAATAATGCTGACTTAGTTACCTTTCATTGCTGGCAACACGCTTTGCGTGATTATTAAGAATAACATATTAAATTTTTTTCTTCATGTTACTATGCTTCCCCCTTTTCTCTCCAAGTTGGTGCATACAAAGTGGGAACAGACCTGCTTGTGGAATTTGAATTCCGTACAACACGACTGAACGGTGTTCTCCTAGGAGTCAGCAGCCAGAAAATGGATGGGCTTGGCATCGAATTAGTTGATGAAAAAGTGAGTAGCAAAGCACTTTTGGCTCTTTATAGAGAACTGGCTTTAGAAAGCACAGGTAGTTTAAATGCAATCTTACTAACCCAGTCTCAAAACGTCTCAGTCAATATCAGGGCTCTCCCTTTACACAGCACTTGCCACTTACCATATATCAAGATGCTCTTTTACAAAGATATTTTAAAAGATTCTGTCACACCTGGTTTTCCTAAAACTGCAACATCATTACTTAAATCAGTGAGAATATGAAAAGTTTTGAGGAAAGGCTCTGTCATTAATAATACTAGTTTCTTGTGTGTATCTTTCATTTCACAGTCTGGAAACCCAGCCAGTAATCTATCACTATAAAGAGCTTGGGGTGGGGGAGTCCCAAAGAGACAGCAATCACCTAGAGTCTAGTATTAAATCAGAGCTTTGATGTGTGCAGTCAGAGCATCTTGACTTTTCAATACAACAAACAAACAAACAAAAAAAACCCCCGTAGAACTGTTTTGAGAACTATCTAACTTCCATGTCATGCTTTCAGGTGATGTTTCACGTTGACAATGGTGCAGGCCGATTCTCTGCTATCTATGAGCCTGATGCACCAGGCAGCTTATGTGACGGACAGTGGCACAAGGTTCTTGCAAACAAGATCAAACACCGTTTAGAGCTGACTGTGGATGACAAGCAAGTGGACAGTAACAGCCCAAACAGGGCTTCAACCTCAGCAGACACTAATGACCCTGTCTTTGTTGGAGGATATCCTGGTAAGTGTTTTAACACACAAATGATGCTTTACTTATGCTTTAGCAACACTGCCTTGGTAATGTCCTAAATGCAATTAGGACTAGTATGCTAAAGATGATGGGTGAAACTGCCCAAGTTTATACTGGTTGGCATGGATGCTCATTTCTGCATCCAGCTGCATCTTGGATCAAGAAATTCTGCAGCACCAAGAGACTCTCAGAGTTACCTCTGGCTGGTTTCAAATGCAGGCACTGTCACAGAGGAGCAGGCAGACTTTCTGGCCTCTGCTGCATGCATACACAGCCTTTCTCTTAAAATTTTCTGTTTAGTAACAGCATAATAGTTATATATCAATAGTAACAGCATTTGGCAAATATATATTCAACTTATGAATGGCAAATTTAAATTTAACTAAAGACTGCATATATGCCTTTGGGGGGGGGCAGATCACTGAGTGTGTAGAACAGGCTGTAAAACCTGAGGAACTGAGGAATGTGGACAAGAGCTTGCACAGAGAGGTGAGAGGACACCATCTCTTCCTGACTGATGTCTTTGCTTGTGGTCTGGTGATTTTTAAAGGGGGAAAAAAAAAATCCAAATTTGCGAGTTGGTATTTTGGAAGCCCTCAAGAGAACTTGCTTCATGCAGAGGTAATTGAACAGGATCCATCCAGAACTGGGCTGAGTTCTGTAACTAACTTCATCTACCACTAAGCTGATAATGGATGCTTGTATTTATCTGTTCATGGACAACCAATAAGCTTATCTAATAGCAGTTTACTTTCTGAAAACACAGTTAAGATATTTGCAAAGTGCCAATTTTGTTGCATTTAGAATGAAGTTTACTTCTTGTTTGCAAACAAAAAAGCTGAGTATGCTTGCAGTATGCGTCTGCTCTAGTGAATGCTCAGGTCGATGGCAAGAGGCCTCTTGGAGTTACTTCCTAAATGATTTTCTGGAAGTTGTTTTTACCCTCATTCTAATTTTTGATGCAGTTTATCCAGAAAGCCTTCTCTCAAGCTTCAGAACATTTTCAAAAATGTCCTTGATACTGAGATAATGAAAGTTTTATTTCAGTTACAGTGACTATTGATAAGTACTTACAATGTTGTGCCAGAAGGAAAACAGCTTTGTGGCAGCCTTTTCTTAAGAAAAAAGTATTCTAGCATTAAGAGTTAGCTCTAAGGAAACACTGGAGTTACTATCTTGTAGGTCAAGAGGAACATAGCAAGAGAAGCAAATGGAAGTAACACTGCAATCTGTATAAAACAAGCCTACAATTAGATCATGTTGAAGTGATATTCCTAACTTCAGCCACATGGAAAGTTATGAAATTATTTAATAAACCTACATGCACATTTAAACACCTCAGACTTCTCTTGCTGTCTAGTCTAGCTCATCCAAGGTTTAACATTCCCTAATACCCAGACAGCCTCATCACAAATTTAGAACACAGTATCATAGCATTTTGTTAAATTGGTAAGCATTTTTATTTGCCAGTCCTCTTGAGGCTTCTCCTGGCTGCACAGATAGTGCAAAACAGTTGTAAATCAGCTAGAATTAGCTGGTAGAGAATTTCCTGTGCAGGAAAACATTTTGCCACCAGAACATGGGAAAGGATATAAATTCCTGGCTACCCATAAAAGCCATTACTCATCTCCTACTATCACTCTTCCTTGTGCAAGGAGTGACAGATGGATTCAGTTATCTCACCCTCTGTAAAACAGCATAATGCTATGGCCAGTCAGTCTTCTATAGGTGTTAAGTTATTTCTGCAACCCTTACTTTATCAGTCACATAGACTTGTATCAGAGTGCATCCCCGTACCTCTTTTTCACTTGGAAAAACACTGAGAAACGAGTTGGCCCATAAATTTCAGTCAGTTGAGAGAATATTTCCAGCTTCCCAGTCAAACCAACCCACACTACTATCCCCTCCTTCTTCAGTGGAAAAGATGTACTCAAATTCCTGGCTTTACTGTGCATGAAAAAACAAAAGAATAAATATCACACTTGAAAACTCTCAAAACCATTCCTTAAACTACATCTGAATTCCATACTGAGGAACTGGCTTTATCATGGTGTTAGGGCTGAGAATTGCATCCCTTTTAGCCTTTTTTTTTCCCTCTTTTTTTTGTTTTGTTTTGTTTTGTTTTTCTGCTATTCTGTGGATAAGTAGCTTGAGAATTTGGAGATGGTCAGACTAACACGTATGCACCATTCTTAGGTAGCAAGCTGGCATTTGGTCATTTTCCTTAATTTCCTCTATGTGATGTAACCGAGTTACATGGTTTACAATGGCAGTTTAATGTGTTCAGATTCTGCCACTGTCACACTAGAATAGAAAAAGGAAAGAAGATTGGATTGTTATCACTAACATAAGCATTTACCACATTCACTCATAATATTTGTCATTTTTTAAATAAAGATATACAAGTAAAACATTAATACATTGCTGGGGATATCTATTCTCCTGCAGACCTCTCTAAGAATGAACTTAATTATCAACTTAATCTAATTTAATTCCTTTTGCCTTTTTTTTCTCTCCTTCAGATGGCATAACCCAGTTTGGGCTGACCACTAATATCCGTTTTAAAGGATGTATTCGATTTCTGAAGCTCACCAAGGGTACTGCTAAACCTCAAGAGATTAACTTCAGCAAAGCTTTGGAGCTGAAGGGTGTTCAACCGCTGTCATGCCCTGCAAACTAACTGTCATTCAGCTGATACAGACCTGTTTGTACAAGCACCTCAGATTAAAAAAAGAAAAAAAAAATCTCTATATACATTACGTTCATAATAAAATATCTTTATGCAAGTATTTGAGTAGTGTCTGTGGAATATTCAAATGGCAAAATTTACAAATCAGGTTTCTAAAGGGAGATGAAATCTGAGGAGATGAGGTAGGAGAATCCTGGAGATTATTAGCACAGCACATGTCACTAATCTCTAGTGTCATCTGTTTAATTAAGTCTTTAACGTAAAAGCAGCTTCCAAACTTAGACTCTACTGCCTCTGCTTGATGCTGTCAATTTGTGAGGAATTCTGAATTGAGAAGCCACCCCAGATCTGTAGAGTGTGTAGTACACTAGTACATAGATAGGGAGAAAAACATAGATGAGGAAAGTTGCTTCCTAGAGTCTCACTAAAATACCAAATCCTGTTGCTTTTCATCAGTGCTTTGTATCTTTTAGGGGACTATGAAATCATCACTGAAGTATGGATTATATTTCCTATGGATTATATTTCCTATGGGTTGTTTCAAATTTTTCAACTCTACTTTTGCAAAGGTTGTACTTGGACATGGAGAACATCCACTGTAAAAATGTAAAAACAACAACCTACGCAAAAGAGAAAAAAAACGGAAAAAAGATCTAGCAGTAAGGTGGAACAATCATGTAATTAAAAGAAAAGGGGGGGTTTTATCATAATTTTTTTCCCCACAGTGAGCCTTGAATACACTTTTTCAGAATTCTTGACATTACTAAAAAAGGCTAGCTGCAAAATTCATGCTGCCAGAAAGCACTCCTGCAGGAGTGCTTTGTAATTTACAAAAGGGCTCTTTGGCATATGTTTCTTTAAATTCCCATGGAAAAGAACACCTTTACAGTAGGAAAGTGCATTAAAGAGACAGTAATAAATATTATAAACTATTTGAGGAGTCTACCATTAACCAGATACACCTCAAGAAAAAACGTCTAACTCCCGTGAAGCCCTGCAGTAGTAACTGACTTCAGCAGGTATTCTAGTTTTCACTTGCAACCGGCCCTTTAATGTTAGCAGTAAATGGCTGTGCAATGTTATACACATTCGAAGTGTTAAGAATTAGTAAAGCACACATTTGTCTCTGAAAAAGTCTAATTATGAGACATCTACTGCCTTGCTATATTCTAGTGCTACTAACACACATACAGAAAATATTATTGTGTTTCTGTTTTATTCTTTTTATGTCCCTAGTATTTACCTACTCTAATTCTTATAATAATTCAGGATAGTTTGAACAGCTCAAGAAAAATAGGCCATTACACTTCAAATACAGTTGAGTATTTCCAAAATTCTTGAAAGCTATGAACAAATGAAGCCTCAAGACTTTTCTGCAGAGAGACAGACTTTACTGGCATGAATTTCTCACAACACACAGAACAGGCAAGCCACTTGGCCCATCAGACCCCTTGGGCATTACCTAGTTTAAAGACACGTTTCCTAGCCTCTACGTTCTATTCAGCACACTGGATTCTTTTTTAATCCCAACTTGCTTGCAAAATTGGGGTTTGTTGGGGTTTTTTGGACTTGAAGACACAAGGGAAATTGTCATGCTAATGACTGAAAGTAAAGCATCAGGAGTTAATACCACACTTTGCCTCAGAGGCAGGAAACTGCCACTGTTCTGCTCAGTGCTGCATCAGCAATGGTCGTTCACATAAAGATGTCTTTGCCTTCGGAAAAAATACTTGAATTTCTGCATAAAAGTAATGGAAAGTTAAAAAACAAAGACAAGCATTTATGTTCTTTGCTCTGTTGAATTATTTTTCCCTTGCATGGCCTTCCAGGAATGCGTGGGACAGTAAAAACAATTAACAATTCACATTATTACATTTCTTGAACTTTCGGGTGGAATCAACTAGCTGCTGTCCTCTACTAGAGGAAATAAATTCAGTAGGCTGAAAAACAGCAAACAGGCATGCTAAAGGGAAACAGAAAAACCTGCTTAATGTGTTTTCGTGCATAGGCGAGTGGATACACCAAGTACTGTTACTAAAGATTTCTGCCTTTGAAGATTCAATAGACCATCTGGGAATGATCCCAGCTCCCTGTTACTACCTTTGCCATACAACAAATTCATTGATTGGTGGAATCCAGATAAAGATTCAAATTTCCTGGAACTAGTGGTTTGTGAACCTCAGAGCCATCTAACCATTAGCTCACTGCTGACCATGCCAGCAGCAATGTAGTATCTTCCAAATTCAAGACTGCAAACTAATGAACAGGACACAGTAATTAAACCTTTATTTTGGTGGATTTTTCACATACAGAAGTTTTTGTCTTTTTTCTTTTCTTTTTTGTTTGCACACATATTAAATACTCTTTGCTGCTAAACTCCAAAACTACACATCCAGGTATTTTTTTAAATTCTATTTAAGATAGACCCTGTTGACTGAGGTGACTTTTAGGCACTCAACATGAACAATTGCTCTGAATGGAATAAATCCTTCCTCATGTAGTAAATAACTGAATGGGAAATCTTTGCTTCAGCTAACACAATTATTTGTTTAACGTTCATAAGTTTGGCAATATTAATGTGTGTTAGGTTACAGTCTTTTATGTGGATATGTAAGCAAACCAGCAGCCTAGGGAGGGGAGTAGTTTCTGGTAATCTAGTCTAGCTTATCCTGAGTGTAAGATAAGCATAAAACTTGCTGAAGCAACAGAAGGAAGCCATTGATAAGGGTCAGTTTCAGCTGGTCTTGCAGTTACAGAAGCAACTAATTGGGCCAAAGGTGACAAGAGCATCATGAGGAAGACTTCTTACTTCATCCCAGAGACCCCAGCCCAGGACCACCAGAGAGCAATGCGCAAGCGCCGAAGGGAGGAGACTTAGGATAATAAGTTCCTGGAACTAATTGTAATACAGGCTGCCTATCCTTGGAAAAACTATGAATATGTAACAATATGGGAGATAAAAACGAGCCTTTGGAGAGCCAGAGTTGAGCCACAGAGGAGGAATCCCCTGTGAAGCTCCCAGCACTGTAAATAAAATATTCTTTGCTCCACAGACTTTGTCCCTGGCTAAAATTGAAGAAGTGAGCTTGTTTCTCACACTCATCTCTAGCTTTAGGCAAACTGCTATGTATGAAAAAAGTGGTGGTTTTGATTTTAAATACAACTAGGTTTCTAGTTTATTTGTAAAAAGTAGTTTTACTTGTTCTTTCTATCAAATCATACTTTCAGCTCTTTATAGGAGCTTATAAAGGGAAAAACATTTTGCTGGTGTAGTATTTTTCTTTAGAATGCACAAGAAAAAGTTTGAATTCTTAAAAACCCAACCCATTTTTCCTACCTCTCTTTTAACATAGAAATCACCAGGAATG